>NC_142649.1:16815303-17118333 GCF_055504915.1 Nelumbo nucifera
CAGATAGATGCTATCCTTAACTCTTTGCCTCTTTCCTTTAATCCGTTCATCATGAACTATAACATGAACAAGCTGAATGTCAGCTTGCAAGAGCTCAACAATATGTTGCAAAGAGCTGAAGAACTGATTAGAAAGGATGAGCCTATAGCCATGCTTGTTGAACCTGGCAAGACAGGCAAGAGAAAGAGGAAGGCAAAGAAGCCTCAGAAGAAAGCCACTAAGAGCAAGAAGCAGAAGAAAGACAAAGCATCGGATGCCTGTCACTTCTGCAAGAAGACCGGCCACTGGAAAAGGAATTGTCCTGCCTACCTGGAATCCAAGAAAGGTAACTTCGAAACTTGTGTTATAGAAACCAATTTGTTGGTAGCTTCTGCGTCCTGGTGTATTGACTCTGGGGCTTCAACTCATGCATGTAACTCACTGTAAGGGTTCAAGGTAAGCAGAAGGCTGAGTGAAGGAGAGGTCACGCTCTACTTGGGGACTACTGCAACTGTTGCAGCCGCGGCCATAGGAACCGTGGAGTTATTTTTTAGAGAAGGAATAATTGTATTGAAAGATTGTCTTTATGTTCAAAATTTAAGGAGAAATTTGATTTTTGTCTCAAAACTGTGTGCAGATGGTTATTCCGTCTTCTTTAGTAATACGATTACTATTAAAAGAAACAACATATTCATCGCATACGGGGAACTGGAGAACGGTCTCTATGTTCTACATCATTCTCTAGAAACTAATATAACCGAAACTACGTCGGCTAAAATCCCCAAGAAGAGAGCCCGTGATACAGTTAATCCCACGTGTCTGTGGCATTACCGACTTGGCCACATCGGTGTTGACCGAATCACAAGATTGGTAAAGGATGGTCATTTGGATTTTCTAACTGTAGAAGATCTTCCCACTTGTCTTGTTGAACCTGGCAAGACAGGCAAGAGAAAGAGGAAGGCAAAGAAGCCTCAGAAGAAAGCCACTAAGAGCAAGAAGCAGAAGAAAGACAAAGCATCGGATGCCTGTCACTTCTGCAAGAAGACCGGCCACTGGAAAAGGAATTGTCCTGCCTACCTGGAATCCAAGAAAGGTAACTTCGAAACTTGTGTTATAGAAACCAATTTGTTGGTAGCTTCTGCGTCCTGGTGTATTGACTCCGGGGCTTCAACTCATGCATGTAACTCACTGCAAGGGTTCAAGGTAAGCAGAAGGCTGAGTGAAGGAGAGGTCACGCTCTACTTGGGGACTACTGCAACTGTTGCAGCCGCGGCCATAGGAACCGTGGAGTTATTTTTTAGAGAAGGAATAATTGTATTGAAAGATTGTCTTTATGTTCAAAATTTAAGGAGAAATTTGATTTTTGTCTCAAAACTGTGTGCAGATGGTTATTCCGTCTTCTTTAGTAATACGATTACTATTAAAAGAAACAACATATTCATCGCATACGGGGAACTGGAGAACGGTCTCTATGTTCTACATCATTCTCTAGAAACTAATATAACCGAAACTACGTCGGCTAAAATCCCCAAGAAGAGAGCCCGTGATACAGTTAATCCCACGTGTCTGTGGCATTACCGACTTGGCCACATCGGTGTTGACCGAATCACAAGATTGGTAAAGGATGGTCCTTTGGATTTTCTAACTGTAGAAGATCTTCCCACTTGTGAGCCTTGCCTACAAGGCAAGATGACGAAACGGCCATTTAACGGTAAGCCTGAATGATGTACAGGCACACTTGACCTAATACATACTGATGTATGTGGTCCCCTAAGTGTTAGGACACGAAATCAACACATGTATTTCATCACCTTCACAGATGATTTTTCACGATATGGTTACGTGTACCTAATGAGACACAAGTCTGAATCCTTTGAAAAGTTCAAAGAGTTTAGACAAGAGGTCGAGAAACAGTTTGGGAGAGAAATTAAAGCCCTTCGATCAGATCGAGGTGGCAAGTCTCTGACGAATTCAGGGACTACTTAAAGGACAATGGGATAGTATCACAATTAGCTCCTCCTGCTACACCACAACTTAACGGTGTTTCAGAGAGGAGGAATAGGACCTTATTGGATATGGTTCGGTCGCTTCTAATACACTCAGAGTTACCCACATCCTTTTGGGGTTACGCATTAGAGATTGCGATTTATGTGCTGAATTGGGTTCCAACCAAATCGGTTCCGAATACTCCATATGAACTTTGGACCGGAAAGAAACCAAGTGTCAGACACTTGAAGATTTGGGGTTGTCCAGCACACGTTAAAAGAATGAGTGCAGACAAGTTGGAATCCAAGACCAGCCGTTGCCTATTTGTAGGCTACCCAAAAGGCTCTGTAGGTTATCTATTCTATGACCCAAGTGAGCAGAAAGTGTTCTGCAGTCGAAATGCGCAATTCTTGGAAACCGATTATATCCTGAACACCCATCATCAGGAAATTGTTCTTGATGAGGAGAACTCAGGAGCAGTGGGAGATGTCCCACAAGTTCCAGGTAGTGACCAACCTAGAAAATCCACTTGGGTATCCAAGCCACCAGTCCGTTATGGTTATGACCAGGATAGTTACCTGGTGGAAACCTTGACTAGTGAGGAGGATCCCGTGACTTACGCGGAAGCTATGTTGGACATAGATTCCCAGAAGTGGGTGGAGGCCATGAGAGCAGAGATGGACTCAATGGAGACCAATGAAGTCTGGACTCTAGTAGATCCGCCCTCCGGGGTAAAGGCAATTGGTTGCAAATGGATTTACAAGAGGAAGAAGGGCCCCGATGGTAAGGTTGAGACCTTCAAGGCTCGTCTGGTGGCGAAAGGGTACACTCAGAAAGAGGGCATCGATTATGAGGAAACATTTTCGCCTGTGGCCATGCTTAAATCCATTAGGATCCTACTAGCTATAGCAGCATACCATGATTATGAGATTTGGCAGATGGATGTCAAAACTGCATTCCTGAATGGAGATCTTACTGAAGATATCTATATGCAGCAGCTGCAAGGCTTCATTGTTGCAAGACAAGAAAACATGGTATGTAAACTTAACAGATCCATTTATGGACATAAGCAAGCTTCTAGAAGTTGGAACATCCGTTTTAAATCTGCTGTCAAATCGTTTGACTTCGAGTAGAATCCGGATGAACCCTGTGTCTACAGGAAGTACAGTGGAGATAAGGTTACCTTCTTGGTTCTGTATGTAGATGACATTCTACTCATTGGGAATGATGTAGGAATGTTAACTACAGTGAAAGTATGGCTATCACAGCAATTCTCCATGAAAGATCTTGGAGAAGCCTCCTATATACTGGGTCTTCGACTCTATAGAGATAGATCAAAGCGGATAATAGGATTATCCCAATCTGCTTACATTGACAAAATAGTCAAGAGATACAGCATGGAAAACTCCAAGAAAGGAAATGTTCCTTTCAGGCACGGAGTCACTCTCTCCAAGAAGATGTCTCCCAAGACTTCTGAGGAGATTGATGGCATGAAAGACGTTCCTTATGCCTCAGTCGTAGGGAGCATCATGTATGCCATGCTGTGCACTCGTCCTGACATAGCTCAGGCAGTGAGTGTAGTAAGCAGATTTCAGGCCAACCCAGGGCAGGAGCATTGAACTGTTGTGAGAAACATACTTAAGTACCTTCGAAGGACAAAAGAGTTTTGTCTAGTATTCGACGGTAGCTCACAACAGATCCAAGGGTATACAGATGCCGATTTACAATCAGACCCAGATGATAGAAAGTCTACATCTGGATATGTTTTCACGATAGGATCGTGTGCTGTTTGCTGGAAAAGCAGTAAACAGGGGTCCACTGCAGACTACACAACCGAGGCCGAGTACATTGCCGCAAGTGAGGCTACCGAAGAAGCCGTGTGGATGAAGAAGTTCGTTCACGAGTTGGGAGTAGTTCCGTCCAACACATCACCCATCCCATTGTTGTGTGACAACAATAGAGCCATTGCTCAGGCTAAGGAGCCACGAGCCCACTCGAAGTCGAAGCACATCGAGAGGAAGTACCACGTACTGCGGGAGATTGTTGGTAGAGGGGACGTCCTGATTTAGAATGTAGCGTCAGTGGAAAATGTAGCAGACCCATTGACAAAGCCACTATCACAGAAAGTGTTTGAGAAACACGTGGAAAGCATGGGACTCCGGCTAGTACCTGATTGGACCTAAGTGCAAGTGGGAGCTGTTAGACAGTTTTGTATGCCCTTAGCTTCAATCAGAATGATGTACTTTATGAGTTTATTGTAAATGAATAAAAGTGCATATTTGATTCATGTTCCCTTGGTATGTTTCTGTGTAATACCCTTAAACTGGACACTTAATGAGACTCGTGTTAGTTTAGAATGTTCACAGGCAGTGGGTCGGTTTGGGGAGACCTATCCTGACAAGGCTGATACTGTGGTGCCACCATGACGGTTGGGGTGGCCTGTCTCAGCTGCCAGGGTGAGACCCTAGGCACATACAGTGTAGGATTAATTGAATCTATGAACTGAACTAGATTTCCAGTATTGCCCTGGACCTTGGAGATTGATGGGCAAAACTGGAAAGTTACACCCGACCCCTAGACTCGATTATGATACTGCATTAGGTGTCGGATCGGGCTGTCTTTGATGTACCAATCAGTGAGATTCCTTAGCGGGGGTCAAAACCTGGGTATGTTGGGACTGTCCGAGAATTCATCTGAGTGAGTGATCATAGTGACAAGATCAGCCCCTTTGTCGGACAAAGGTAATGATTGGGGATGCACTCTCACTGATGGAAACCAAGACTGCCGGCAGCCGATTTCAACCGTTGAGATTTGTTTTGCAAAGTATATTTTATATGAGATATAAAAGTATATATATTATGGTTTCTAAAATGTTTGCAAGAAGGTTTTAATTCCCGGGATCCATATAAGTGGAGACTGCAACACTGTTCCTTGCAGCCGAGGGAGAGGTCCTCTCTTGTCGGGCAGTGTATGATCATTATGGGTTGAGAGGTTAAGTGTAAGCCCATTGAGGATAATACCTGATGGGCTAATCTTGCATCTGCCAATAGTCCCTGGGTGTTACAAGGTGGCTTGGCCCAGGGACCACTTAGGGTAAGTGTTGGGCCAATAGAGCCCATTCGATGGGTTTCAGGGGGTGCACCGTCTTTAACAGTGTATTCGGCCAGGCCTTGTAACAAAGGCTGGGCCGAACCCATGTGGCTGATGTGTAGATCAATGCTTGGGTCCCACGCCATACAAGGAAGCCCAACTGGGCAGCAGTTAGGAAGGTTAAGTGAGCACATAAGCTTAGTGGGCCTAAAGCCCATTTCGAGCTAGGCTATTCATTTAGTTAATTAAATGGGCGAATTCTGAGATGGATTAGCAGATAGGATGAGGTCTTGACCCTATCCACTCAGAGAGTCCAGATCTGAATGTGATTCAGATTTAGAAACCTCCTAATGAGATTCGGAGAAAGCTAATCTAATCTTCAGATAAGATAAGGGTTTATCCCTATCACCTAAAGAGAAGTCTTATCCAAATATGATTTGGATAAGCTGCTCCTAATTGGATTAGGAGCTGATCTTTTAGGTTAACAAAAGAAGGAGGGGGCGGCAGCCTTTAGAGGACACGGATCATCAGATTTTCTTTAGTGCTGAAATCAAGAAGAGAGAATTCTGCACCCTGCGAATACTCTCTTGCCGCCTCCCTGCTCTAGCAGCCCTATTTGCCAGTTCGATCTCCAGTTGTGGGAGAAGTCAAGATTGGATCTGGACATCAGTTCTTTGAGAAAGGATTGAAAGGAAGTTGTGCTCACGTACCATCCTGCTGATTCTTGCGAAGGACAGAGTTCTTGGAGAAGAACACTGCTGATTCTGCTCCATCCTGCACTGCGCCATCTTCAGTGGGAGCAGTTTTTGGATCCTTCCTTGGGCGTGAACACCTCCATTGGGAGATACTACTTCTCTGTATCAGGTATAATTCTCTCCTACTCCTTTTGGTTCAGATCTGATTCAGTTTAAGGTTCAAGAATGATCCTTGAAAATATGATTTTCTAAATAGGGAATGCGATTCCCTGTTGAAGGGAGAGAATTTTTTTGAAATTCGCCCCCTTATTCCGCAATCTTTGGGCATCCATAGGATGGATCTCCCATCCCTTCACTTGTTGTGTTATCTTGTCCAGAATATAGCTTCTTAGCATGCTCCCATATATCCTTAGCCGTATCAAGGAACATGAAGTTGGCACTGATTTTGGGTTCCATACTATTCCACAACCAAGTCATGATTTGAGCATCTTCTTGTTCCCAATCATCAAACCCTGGAGAGTCAGCCGGTGGCTTCTCATCTCTTACATGCTTTACTTTCTTCTTTGCCTTGAGAAAAACTTCCACTGATTTAGCCCATGGAACATAGTTCTCCCCATTTAGCTTAATTGAGGTCATTTGTACCCCTAGGTAGTCGGAGGAAATTACTACACTAGGTTTCTGATCATTGTAGCCATCTCCTATTGCTGCCATTGTACTCTTTCACAGTTGTCTCTAACTTTACTTCTCAGCTACAAGCTGATTGATGTTGTTTACAGTTTGATATTTCAGCACCTATTGCAGCCTCTAAACACCACAGTGGAAGCACACACTTGTTCTTATTCACACTACTGCTGACTTCACACACTTACGTCCCACATAAGCATCAGTTTACCATTCACTAAGCACAAGTAGAGGCCCTCTTACAACCACTCAAGCACCACAACACAGCCAAATCTGCTGCACCCAGTTCAGACTTGTTTAACACACTTAAGAGGGCATTACACAACCACAAAGAGTTCGGCAAGGTCACTGCATTCTACCTTACACCACTCGGCCACTTACAGCAGCCCTAACACCAATCAACAACTTACAGCAGCCCTACCCCATTCGGCTACTGCACACATAGCCCTTCCTAGGGCAACAATGAACCTAGTTCTCTAGGTTCTACTCAGTACTAACAGCTTCTTGTAGGGTTTCTACCCAGAAATATAAGTAACACTAGAAGAAGAGAGAACCGACCTTCCTTTGAGAATATCAATCAACCATTCACTACTGAAGTCACTTTCCTTGTTGAGGAAGGTTATGCGCAGCAGAGAGACAAGCTATAATGTTTCTGACCTAGGGCGAACCAGTTCTCTCCATCAACTGACCAGAAACGAAGGTGAAGAGTCACGAACAATGCTGAGGTGCTTTACCAACTGACTTAGGTCAGGAGCATGGCTCTGATACCATGTTTCGACTGCTGCTACAGTAGTCCGAACAGGAAGAGGAGAAGAAGAAGAAGAGAAGAAGAAGAAGAAGAAGAGAAGAATAATGTTAACCCATCCAGTTGACCCCCTTAATCTATATTAGATTCTAATAATGTTTACAAAGACAGAAATGCCCTTACTTAAGTGTGGGGCAGAGTAACTCTAATAACACTGCCACATAAGCAAGTTACTTAATAAACAGAAGAAGACTAAACTACCCCTATTCGGCACATCTTAACAGAGACCTTCTCTCCTGTGGCTAAAATTGGTTCAGTTCAGGTGTTAATCTCATTATCTGCTATGTATGATTGGCCTCTTGTGCAACTTGACATCAAAAATGCCTTCCTACATGGTGATCTTGTTGAGGAGGTGTATATGGAGCAACCACCAGGGTTTGTTGCTCAGGGGGAGGCTGGTAAGGTGTGCAGGCTCAAAAAGGCAATCTATGGACTGAAACAATCTCCACGTGCATGGTTTGGCAGGTTCAGTGAAGTGGTGAAGGCCTTTGGGATGAAACAGTGTCAGGTTGATCATTCTGTGTTCAGCTATAACTCAAAGGATGGGAGAATCTTGCTAGTCGTGTATGTAGATGATATTGTCATAACTGGAAGTGACAACAATGGCATTGACAAGCTGAAAAAATTCTTACAGGACCACTTCAATACGAAAGATCTGGGGAAGGTAAAGTATTTCCTAGGGATTGAGGTTGCGAGGTCAAAACAGGGGATCAACCTATGTTGGAGAAAATATGTTCTTGATCTACTTGAAGAAACAGGGTTATTAGGTGCTAAACCAGCAGAGACTCCTATGGAACTCAATGCCAAGTTAAGTGTGGATGCCGGTGAAGAGTTTGATGATCCTGGAAGATATAGAAGGTTGGTGGGAAAGTTGAACTATCTGACCATTACCCGACCAGATATATCATTTGCTGTGAGTGTGGTGAGTCAGTTTATGCAACACCCCGGGTTCCTCACTGGGAAGCTGTTCTGAGAATTGTTAGGTACCTAAAGGGTGCTCCAGGTCGTGGTTTGTTATACCAAAAGGGGGGAACTCTTGAGATAGTAGGATACACAAATGCTGACTGGGTTGGCTCTATATCAGACAGGAGGTCAACCACAGGGTATTGTACCTTCCTGGGTGGCAATCTTGTAACTTGGAAGAGCAAGAAGCAAACAGTGGTGTCAAGAAGTAGTGCAAAAGCAGAGTACAGGGCTATGGCCCATACCACATGTGAACTAGTACGGCTGAAGAACTTACTACAGGAGATGGGATTCTCAATTGACAAACCCATGACACTATACTGTGATAACCAAGCTGCTGTTCACATCTCATCCAATCTCGTCTTCCATGAAAGAACTAAACATATTGAGGTGGATTGTCACTTTGTGAGAGAGAAAGTGATAAGTGGGGTAATTACCACATCTCATGTAAACTCAAGAAATCAGTGGGCAGATCTCTTCACAAAGGGATTGTCTCGGGGAAGAATAGATTACATTTGTAACAAGCTGGGACTATATGATATATACTCTCCATCTTGAGGGGGAGTGTTAGAGTACTCGAGTCAGGGGTGTTTTGGTCATTCTGGTTTATCATCTTGGAAGTGAAAGGTCTATTGTATCTGAGTTTAAGTTATGTGTCCCATCTTATATGAGGGACAAAACTGTCTTTCTTGTAACTCCAAGTTTTATGAATAAAATCCAAGTGGGTCGGCTAGGAGAGTTTTTTTTCACATTCTCTCTTCTAGTCTGGTCGAAAATTCTTCTCCTTCTTTCTCTTTTCTTTCTTCTTCCTTCTTCTCTACTTTGACCTAGAATCAACTAGGGTTTATTCACACTAATTGTGAGTTATTTGTCCTATTTTCTGTAACAAACTCCCTATCTTCCTTTTCTTCAATCTCTACTTGTGTAGTAGAGTTATCAGCCTTTTCAATTGCCTTCTTACTTGAAGAAGGTTCTTCTTGTGTAGAAGGAAGACGATATTGGCTATATTGTAAGGTAATTTGGTCCACCTCATTTTGCGTTGTAGGCACATCTTCTTCTTGACAAGATGTCGTATGACATGGCATTGTTGAGACCATTTTCACTTCATCAAGCCCTTCATCAAGTATTTCTTTTGGAATATATTCCTTTAGAGTAACAGGAAACCTTTAGGGTTGTTCATATTCATCCTCAAAAATTATCTGAGGCTTCTTTTTGGACCTTCTTTTCTTATTCTTCTTGGGGACCTTACGTCTCCTGAAAGTGATACCTAGAGAGGTAGACTTTTCTATTCTTAAGGGTTTAACTACCCCTTTTGGCTTTTTGTTAACAATTGTTTGCCAACTTTCTTCATTCTTTGAGGCAGAGGAGTCATCAAAACATAACATGCTTGGCTGCACCATTAATTCATATAAAGAAGGGATAGTTGGAGCTTTTTCTTCTACAAGAGATATACTGTTAATAGTTGTAGTAGTCTCTTTTGTAGGAGGTTTGGCTAATTCAATTTCCCCTTTGTCTATCATTGATTGGATAATGTCCTTAAGGACAAAACAATCTTTTATGGGATGACTGACCATCCTATGATAAGGACAATACTTTGGGTCCTTTGTCTTGTTGACATCACCTGGTCGCTTTGGATCTAGCAATTTAATAGCATTTGCTGCCATAAGGTCATCAAAAATCCCTTGTACATCTTCATTTTCAAAGGAATATTTCTTTTCCCTTCTTTCTTGCAGAGTCATGGGCTTAGGAACATCCCTTCCTTTAGCCTTATCCTTCTTTTTAACATTAACAAAGGTGGCCATGGCCTCTCCTTTGCCTACAGGCTTTTTGCCATCCATTTTAGTTTCTGAAGGAGGATTGGGCTTGCGTGCCACAATCTTTTGCCTAGCAATTGGTCTTTCCACATTGCTGGCTTTAGAGACCAATGCATCAAATGATTGTGGTTCTGCTGTACCTACAAAGGTAGCAATCTCTGGCAAGAGATTGTTAGCACACATTTGTACTGCTGAAGTTTCCTTTAATTGCTCAACACACTGAAGATTCATGTTTCTCCAACGTGTAATGAATTCATTTACACTTTCATTTGGCCTTTGTTTCATTTCAGCCAAGTCTGTAATTGATAATTTCCTCTTGGAGCTCACAAATTGTGCTAAGAAAGCACGTTGCATATCATCCCATGTGATAATTGATCCTGGTGCTAATTGTGTGTACCAGGTAAAAGCTGCTCCTTTTAAAGACTACACAAATTGCCTTATTAATAAGGCATCAGACATTGCTGATTCACCACATGCGGAATAGAAATGGGCCAAATGTTCATGGGGAGACCCATTTATTCCATCAAATTTCTCAAAGTTGGGCTTTTGATATCTTGAAGGAAATGGTAATGTATCATAGTGGGCAGGATACGGTTTCCTGTATCCGAGGACTGGTGGAGTCAATGATGCCTGAAACTCCTTGATTCCTTCTACAATCAATGCCTTTAAATCCAATTGAGAAGTGGGGGTAGGAAACGGAATAGACTGCTGTGAAGTTTCCCTAGTGGAACTGCTAGCTTGAGATGCCAATTGTGCAGCTAGGGATGCAATTTCAGCATCCTTTTCAGCTAGTCTTCGTTGCATATCTTGGATTTGTTCTTCTAGGCTTGAAGTGCCTGTTACAAGAACTGGCATAGAAATTGGTTCTTGGTCATTTGCAATGATTACACTTTCCTGAAACTGAGAAGATATTTCTTCCATAGACTCTATGTCTTGAACTAATGATTCAGGATCTTCATACATCGGGTAGATTTTTTGAATTATAGACATCTCATCAGTTGATTCTAACTGATTGCCTAAACTTACACTTGAGGTATCCTCCCAACTATGTAATAATCGAGCTTTCGCTCTTGTGGTGGGTCCTCTATAGTGTCTAAGTTCTTCGGTGGGCATGGTGTAGGCCCCCGGCTTGAAAAAGATCTCTGCTTGCTTTGCATACATATATCCTGATATGAATGCCCATTACTTTGCTTCCATATCTGATTTTGATTTTTGTGATTGTTTTGCTGCAAAACCAGCAAGTGACATAGAGGCTTCAGCTTGAGATTTCTTAATCTTCGAAGATCTTTTAGACCTACGAATGATATTGGAGGATTCTCTTGATGCCTCTTTTGTAAGGGGAGAACTTTGATTGAAAACAACTTTCTTTCTACGAAGGGTAGAGTCATTTCCACTTGATGACCCGAGTTCAATAACTCGAGGTTTCAGCTGCAATGAAGTATGAGTTCATTTCCACTTGATGACCCGAGTCATTTCCACTTTCTTCAGAGATGGTCACCATCATGATTGGTGCTTCTAGAGGAGTTGGCAAATTCACGGGAATGGTTCCGATCATGATTTGAGTTGGGGCAATCACTCTATCCCTTGGTTTGGTAGCCTTTACTGGAGAGACCACCTTTGATTTTGTGATCTTCAAGATTGATGAGGCAACCTTCTTAGTTACCTTTGCCTTTGGAGGCTTAAAACCTACCCTTTTAGCAGAATTGAGCATAGCCTGTATACGTAGGCTATTTCTTGTAGAAGAGGTCTTAGTGACCTTTCTCTTTTTTCCTTCTTAATCTTCTTCTCAGTCTTAGGAACCGAGGCCATGGTGGTAGCAGCAAGGGGATTCACATCCACAGTGAATGTTGCTTTGTAGGAGGGCTTCTTTGAGCCCCCCCATTTTCTCCTTTTCTGCAGCCGTCACTTCAAGGTAGTGAACAATTACTTTTGGTGCCATGAGTTCTTCCTGTATGGGCACAATACAAATATAAGGATACTGTATGAACCATCACCATTTTTTTTAGTGGAAAATTTTGTTAGTGGAAAATTTTTTAGGCACAATACAAATGGGTCCCACCGAGCGTGCCAAAATTATGTTAGTGGAAAATTTTTTTCAAGTATAATTTCTCACATAACATAATTCACCCAATTAGACTAATAACTGGTTTTTTTGTTATTTGGGTAATCCCCATTCGGGAAATCACGTAGAAATTCCCTTAATTACATCTCTGCTAGGGGCAGAGAAAACCTTTTGATTCTGATTCAGAAGTACCAATGAATAGAGACAAAACTAAGTATGAATTTTCTACAGAATTTTCCTTTGAAAATTCTGGTATATATTCCCTCTTTATTTGAGAGAAAACCAGCATATAAAGAAACAAACATTGTATGCATAACAAGTAAATAGGTATCATAAAAAGCATGTTTCATCAATAAGGCTACAAATGGCCTTTAAATTATGGTTGTGTGCATTATCATGCTATGAGGAACCATAATCAGCCAAGTTTCATGAACAAGGCTATAGATGGTTTTTCCCCTCACACATAGGTTAGTAGGTTGTAAGGAACCATAATCAGCCAAGTTTCAAGAACAAGGCTGTAGATGGTTGTCTCCTTACATGTATTTCAATATGAAACAAGAAGGAAAAGAAAAAATAAAAGAAAGAAAGAAAGGAGTGAGAGGAATTGATAGAATATGGGCTTCCATCTCATGTGAGAAGCACAAGGAGTATCATATTGAAGAGGTGTAGGCATCAGCCAAGTTTCTTCTCTTTTCTCTTCCCACTTGTTTCTTAATGCTAGAAATCCTGCAAATCAATTAGTAATGGCCAACAAAAAAGGCATTAGCCTCTTCTCCTTGTAGGAGAGGGGTTTATATAGAGGAGGGAGGTGGTTAAGTAACTCCCCACTCCCCTCTTCTTGGAGTGCCAAGTGTCACCCCACTTAATATGGGTTAAGGAGGGAAAAGAAAACTTTTCCTTCCTAAGGTGACAAGTGTCCCCCCACTTCAAGTGGTTAGAGGAGGGAAAATAACTCCTTCTTCCTAAGCTGACATGTGTCCCCCCCAGTTTTAGAAAAACTGTATTTTTCAAGGATCGTTCTCGCACTGAAACAGACCAGATCTGAAACCAAAAGAAAGGGAGAAGAATACCTGATACGGATTCCACATGAGTAGCTCGCAAAGTGGGTGTTCATGCCCAAAGAGGGTACCAAAACCAGCCTCCACTGAAGATGGCGTAGCTTAGGGTGAAGCCAGTTCAGCAACACAGTCCTTCAGCAAGAACTGCAACCCAACAGCTTGGATCGAGCAAGGGATGTGAGCACGAATTGGATCTGATGTTTTCTTGCAAAATCAGATATCAGAACTGATCTTTATCAGTCCAAGAACTGGAGGTCGAATTAGGGTTAGGGTGGCAAGAGCAGAAGGAGAGAACTGAGAGCAGAGAAGTCTGTAATCTGGAGCAGTTCGCCCTCCTCTATTTATAAGCCTTAAAGATCAGCTCTCCTAATCCAATTAGAGCTTCCTAATCCAAATCTTTATTTGGATTTGGACTCTTTAAGTGGATAAGACTTATCCTCTTATCCTAAAGGCTGATCCAAACCCTTATCCAAACCCAAATTCGTCCAATTCACATGACTACTTAATTAATCCAATTAATTATGGGCTTTAGGCCCATTTAACAAGTGGCTCACGTCCACTTTTAGTTGCTGGCCAATTTGGCTCTCTTTGTATGTTATGGGACCCCAACAATGACCTCACAAAAGCCCATATGGGTTCAGCCTACCTTCTGTGACAAAGCCTGGCCGAATTCACTACTAAGCACAGTGAACCCTTGAGTCCATCAGTATGGGCTCTTAATGGTCCCAACATTTACACTAAATAGTCCTTGAGTCTAGCCATTCTATGAAGGCCCAAGGACAACGGCCTTAAGTGAGATTAGCCTATCAGGTATAACAACCCTAAATGGTCTTACACTTAACCTCTCAACCCTTAATGATCAAACACTACCCGACAAGGGAGGAGCTCTCCCCTGGCTGCAAGGTGTAGTGTTGCACTCTCTGCTCGGATGAATCCCGGGAATTAAAACCTTTTACAAACCTTTTTCTTAAAACATAATATATATATATATATATATATATATATTCATATAAATATATTTTGCAAAACAAATCTCAAATATGTTTGAAATCGACTGCTGGCAATTTTGGTTTCCATCAGAGAGAGTGCAGTCCTGATCATTCACTTTGTCCAACAAAGGGGCTGATCTTGTCACTATGATCACCCACTTGAGTGAATTCTCAGATTGCCCCAACATACCCAGGTTTTGACCCCCTCTAAGGATCTCACTAATTGGCATATCAAAAACAGCCTAATCCGACACCCAGTGTAGTACCATAATCGAGTCTAGGGGTTAGGGTCAGCCTTGGTAGGATAAACTTCCCCAAGTCTATCCAACGGCTGAGCACATTCTAAATTAACACGAGTTTCATAAGTGTCCAGTTTAAGGGTAATTTCACAGAAATATACCAAATATAACATGAATCAATTATGTACTTTTATTCATTTACAATAAATGTATATGTACATCAATTTGATTGGAGCTAAGGGCATACACTGTCTAACAGCAATAAGATGTTCAGTTAAATGTAATTGAAAAAAATATTTAAAATTTGTCAATCAACTCCTTAATTGGGTGGGTGGTACTATCATTTAATCCCAAATACACTTGAAATGAAGATACAATTCTTTTTCAAAATAGCTGTCATCTATTAACCATTTGTTTGATTTTGGCTAGTGCATATGCTATAGAGTTTGCTGATCTGTATACCAAACTGTATTCAATTTCTATCCCTCCCGTTAGAGCCCTTATCTCCTAAGATATGTTCCTGTAACACCAGGAACCTATGTTGTTTCCTTTGAAACACTCCACTATTACACTTGAATCCCCATCCACCAAAATGTCAGGTTAAGAGCCTTTGCCAGATGAAGTCCCTATACTATTGCCAACAGCTCTGCCCTTAATGAATCTCCCATGTCCAAAGGTCCTGAGGAGAGGTTAAGTTAAATGGTGCAATGACTATTCTCTGTTTTCTTTTTTCTTTTTATTTTTTCTGATAGGTAAAGTAATTTTATTTATAAGAAGAAAAATCATCAGTACAAACATCCGAGGGAGAGGTGTGAGATTCACCTCATCCCAAGACAGAAAAAATAAAAGAAAAAGTGCAAATTACATTTGAGACCAGAATAAGTGATCCCTATTAACCCCCTGCTTAGCCAATCTCCTCTCCCATTGAAACACCAATGTTAAGTTGCTGATGAGCCATTTAACCTTCTTAAATTCAACCCTAATTCCAAAATAATAGTCTCTGGGTTATGTGGCCATCCCACTACTATTTTGGAGTCTCCTTCCACAACTAGTTAGTTCAAATTTAACTCTCTTGCTATCAATAGTCCTTGAACTACTGCCGAAAGCTCAGCCTTGGTCGAGTATCCCACACCCGCTGGACCTGAAAACATACCAACATGTCCAACTTCATTCCTAAAAACCCCTCCAATCCCAGAAAGGCCTGGATTTCCACGGATAATTCCATCAAAGTTAAACTTAATGAAATCATCGGCAAGAGGAATCCAAGAAGCAATAGTCATCCTTCTTCTAGAAGAACTAGCAGCCACCTCACCCCAATTCCTCCAAAGGTGATCAAAGGAGAACTGAGAGAATAAGTGCATGGTTTTCACCCAATGTATCACCTTTTCCAAAATGTAGTCTTTTCACAGCTTCTACACTCCTTTCCTTCGCAAGAAAGAGCCTTGCATTCTATTCTTAACAAATAGTCCATAACACTGTTGCCCTTGTGCATCTCCACAAAATTCTTCCTTCTTCTTGGGCCACTGAAAATTATTTGGCTCGAACAAGCCACTTACCTCCACTAGTAGAGTCCACCTGCTTCCGAAGAAAGAAAAGAAACAACCACAAATCTATAGAGGGACAAGAAACTAATAGATGGTAACAATTCTCTCTATTAGCCTTGCACAAGATGCACCAATTAGGGGACAAGCAAAGATAAGGTCTCCTTTTTGCAGGTTATCCATAATATTGATTTTCCCATAAAAAACTTCCCAACAAAAAGCATGAATCTTAGGGGGGATGGGGTTGCACCAAAACTCCTTGAAAGGAACAGATGGGACTTGGGCTGAAGAACAGAGAGAACCAATAAGCCAGCCCACTGGCTTACCCAACTCATATTACACTGGAGTCCCTTGCTCTAGACTGGAGATTAGGATCCTAAAACCACCCAATTCACCCATTCTCTAGCAAGCTTAAGTGCTAGATATTTGGAGATTGTTCAACCTATCTAATGAGACGTTGAAGTTATTACTTATTAGCAAGAAATCTAGCCTCCCTAACTAAAAGTCTTTATGACCAAGGCATCATTCCCCCTCTCCTCATTTACCCTGCTACCCCAGAATTAGGCTTGAACTTTAGAATGCACCAAAGCATAAAATTTGAAGGGTTATGTAATATGCAGTATATTGTAATAAAATTAATTTTCATAGAGATTGTTGTTTTTGGAAAGTCGTGCATGTAGAACATTAGGATAATGAAAATGTGGTGATCTACAAATAATCACAAAGGCCAACCTGACTAGGAAAGGCCCAAAATACAACCTGGCCCTGTTGGTCCCATCTCTTGACAAAGTTGCAATTTTCTTTTTATTAATAATTAACCCAACAGTTATCATCTTCTTTGGTTCTTCCTAATAAAAGATAAGAGTATTTGCAGTATACAAGATTTAACTAACAATTTAAAGCAAATGTGTTTAGAAAATAAGATGTTAAAAGTATATAGTTATTCATTCCAAAAAAGCTAGCCACTTTAAATGACAAATTATACCCATAAACTAGAAAAGTTGGCTCTATTACAAGATTGCTATTTACAAACACAAGGAAACAGAAATAGAAACAGCAAAAGCAAAAAGCTTAACAGTAAATTCACTATTGGATGCAACAGCTACATGATAATTTCCAGGAATCACAAAATAATCCCAATTACCTTGTTTATAATGAATTCCGCATGCTTCACAAGAAGTAATAGTGTCTCGCCTGTGGCAGAAATCAAAACAGGGAGAAGTGCAGGCAATGTTGATCGTTCAAAATCATTTTTATCCTACAACCAGAGAAGTGTTGAAGGCATCTGTCAATGATCACCATTCATGATGTACGGATTTATCTATGAGAAGCAATATGTCAAATAAAGGAGCTATGCAGCACACTATATATATTTTGGGTCAAAGTAAAAGGGAGAGATTCCTGATAATATCCCTAGGGAAATCATTCCCAGCAATATTAACATTTCAAGCTTTGCTACTCTCCAAGTACCAGTTATATATTTATATAATATCCACATGCATTCCAAATGTATCTAAGAAATTTAAAGGAGTAAATAAAGACCACGCCAAATGGACCTCACCTTCTATTCTGAATTACCAGATATCCGATGTGCAAAGACATAACAAAGAAAAGGTCACACACAGGAGAATCACTGGATCTTAAAGGACCAAGAGAATTTTCAGTTTTTTTTTTTTTTTCTTTTTTGTTTGTTTTGGCAGGTTAGTGCATTCCATCAATAACTGAGAGGTTAAAAGGATAACCACTTGCTAACCTTTCTACCCTTTCCACCCTTGGCTAATGTGCTGCCTACATGATCATTCAACCCCTGTGCAAGTCTGAACACCTCTTGGAGGTGCACTTTCCTATCTTCCTCCTTTCTTCCAAGAATCGGTGTTTAATTTCTGAAAGGAGCACTATGGTTTGCACCTCCATACCTTTGACACAATCCACAGTGATGCCTCCACCTGGTCTTGTGTAGTAGTAACACTAATTGCCAAACAACCCACTGTGATGCCTCTGCCGGACTTTATTTGAATCAACAAAATTTCCACTGGCAAGATTTCTAAGTGGGAGACCTCAATCACTTCCCTCATTTCAGCCCCTCCATCCTCCCAGAAACAGCCCTTCATCATCTTTGAGCACTATCAAAGCCGCGCTGTGCAGTTTCTACAACAGCCCAATCAGATACATCAATGAAGAGGACAATAACTCCACGTGAGCCCTCTCACCATCCCCCTCCCCCTCAATGCAGTGAATACAAGCCCAATGCTTGGCTGGACACTGTTCTGAAAACTTTTCCCATTTCAGACCTTGTAAATAAACCCATGGAGTTGGGCCTCCAACTCCACCATACCACCATACTGCTCAACTTTACCCTTTTGTGGGTCCAATTCCATCCCATAGTTGTCAAGGAAACGCCTAGGTGGGTGCCTAGGAAACAAGGCACCCTTGGGGGCTCGCCTCACCTAATCACCAAGCAGTTTTGTACAGTGTGTTATAAAAAACTTCTGTATTCTTAATTTTTTGAGGTAATAATTATAAAATAGACATTATTAAGCTAAAATATTCACTTTGTGTGCTTATATACTAATTTCTTTTTATTATTTTCTTATTTGTTAGGGTTTAATCAACACAAACATTGCTAAATGCTGTATTGAACCCTCAAAGACTTCAAAACCTGAACCAATAAGTAAGGAAGAACTTAAAATGTTGTCTAACCAACACCTTTTCTTTTCCTATAACAGAAATAGGGGTTCAGCCCCTATATTTTTTGAATTTTTTGAATATTTTGGAATATGTTGATTTTTTATACATTTCTTATGAAAATTATGGATAATTATTAAGGAAATATGGTTATGGAACCTAGGGAACTGTTAGAAGAATAGTCTTTCTGGGTGTATTGGGTGGCAGGACAGAGATGTCCTTTTATTTTATGTTTTGGACACTCCTGTCCATTATTTATTATAAACAGGGGCATATATGTAATCCAGCACATATTTAGTACTAATATAAAAGGTGGGCCGACTGCTTAGAGAGGATTATGAAGTCTAATCCTTCTCTAAAACAGATTGGCACTTTCTCTCTTTCTCTCCTCTATTTTCTCTTCTCCTCTCTTCTCCCCTTTCTTCTTTATTTTTTTTTTCTGGTTCGAACTCCATTGTAGCTCTGCTGTACCACCTTTCACATGGTACAAGAGCAGGTTACATAAGGAAGACAAGATTAGGGCTTATTCTCACATGGTACAAGAGCAGGTTACATAAGACAAGATTAAGGCTTGCTACAGGGGATCGAACTAGGTTCAGCAGAATTTCTGGGTGATTAGTGATGGTTCTAACCATCATAGGTGCTGTGATAGGTGATCAGTGATCGGTGACCCTCTAATGAGCACCAATAGCCATGTAATTTCTCTTGTATCCACCGAAAGGAATTTGTATTAGGTTTCTTCTCCTCCTTAGTGATGTACACCAATTTCATATGAGCACCAATAGCCATCTTGGTTGATTGTGCCCATTCTAAATAATTTCTACCATCCAATTTTTTTGTGGTAATAATCCCAAACCCAAAAGGATCACTAGTACTTACTACACCCAGACCCAAGTCACCGGTTTACTTCTACTTAGTACTCCAACCCTCCATTTCAAGTTTAAACTGTTCAAAAACAAAAAATAACTAGGTAGAGAGCCTCCAAGATCAGATTGATCTCACACACAAAGGTAGAAGACCTTTTTGGAGGAAGAAAAACTTACCCGGAGAGAAATCTCTCTTCTCCCATCTTTTCCCACAAGAGATAAAAGTGAATTGATCTCTCCAGAAAGCTCAAAAATTGCCAGAAACTATACTGCCCCCTGTAGAAAACATAGAGAAGTCCAAAATAGTTTGAGCACCCAATACCAGGTCAAAAATGAAGAGTCCAACTTGACTAGGGCTCTTCCCCGCACTCCAATTCTTCCTAATTTTGATGCCAAAACACAGATCACCTTCTTGATGACTAAAACCCACCAAAAAAATCCAAGAACTGGGCAGTCTGAAGTAGATAAATCAGAATTTTATCTCTTTATGTAATAGGGTAATCTAGGACTGCATGGACGAACCCCAAGAAACCATAGTCTTGCTCTAATACCTAGTAGAAATCCACTGAATAAAAAATCTGTAAAGAAAAGAAGTGTTTCTTGTGGAAGAAGATTAAGAGAAGAGAAGTTGAGAAAGAAAGAGAGAGCAAATCAGATCAGGCTGCCCTCTCCATTAGTATTTATACTTTAATTAAAAAGAGAGTACAATGACTAATATGCCCTTATAGGGCGACTAACACATAAAACTGCATAAAAAACTTAAAAACATCACTCCAAAGGATCCCAACAAGTGTCTTGTGGTCCCCACTTCCTATCTAAACAAATAATAAACAAAAACAACTAACAAATCTGCATAAAATCCTCAAACACTGATTACTTTGACCCCAACATTGGCTAAAGTCTGCCAAACTATTGGTCTCTCTAAGGATCCACCAAAACAAGCAGTTCTGCTTGGAGGCTAGAGTCCTAACATTTTCTAACCAGAAAGCTTAACATCCATGGAAATTATTTCCCCTAACTTTTATTGTTGCAAATAGTCCTATTACATGTAATGTCACTTGTTAGCCCTTTTTAGCAACTTCAGGTATTTCCTAAGGACAAGTCCATGGTCAGAGCATCTTGGCTAGTTAAAGGCTCCAGACCTTGTGGCAGCATTCTATGAACTAATGTTTCAAAAACCAACTAGCAATGGGAAAGCTGAATAAGTCATTAGTTCATAGTTTGACCAGATGGTTGAATTGCAATTTTAAAAGAATGGAACAACTCCTCTCATTGTGTTGGAGCATTTGGAGAGAGCACCATGGTCACACTTTCAAGAGGAAGAATTCCCCATTTGAAAATCATGGGAAGGATTGATCAATTGAGAGGCGGTCGGTTATTTGGCCTTCGGTTTTAAAGGATTTTGGGGCTCAATTTTAATCATTTTTGGCATCAATGGGAGCTAATCATTTGTTGTTGTTTTTTTTTTTTTTGATTTATAAAAATTTCATCACATATATGTTCACACACTAAGAATGTAAAACTCTTTTAAATCTAGGGATTCCCCCTCTGGGTAAATTAATCTATATAGACTGTACTTGTGAAAAAAAAAATGTACCCCCAAAAAAATACAGTAATCCAAAGGTTAACAGATTTTCTAGATGAAAATAAACAAGTAGTACAAAAATAAAAATCTTTTAGCATGCCAAGTGATATGCACTTTGCATTACAAGGATGGAGTAAATATGATACCTGAGACTCAGCTATTGTAAGAACCATAGGCAAAATCATTGGCTGCAAAACCATATTCCGGAGCTCTGCACAAAGTGGTGGAAGTACCTGCATGAAATCATAATGTATACAACTAATCCAGGTTGCTATAAAGATCACGTGTCCAAGGCAAGAAAGCAACAGGAAGATTTAAAAGCTTTGAAGAGACTACATGACATAAAATCCTGCTTTGTGCAGGCCTATGGACAATATAGGAACTAAAAAAGAACAGGCTAATCCAAAACATCAAGACATATCACCAGAATTTCTGAGGCTTTTTTTTTTATTATTTTGTAATCTTTCTTTTAGCCATTAAACAAGTAAGGTGGTTAATGGATGAAGACAAGCTCTGCACCCAATCCACATTGACATTTGCATATTTTCCCAACTTAATAAGTCATTATCTTCTATGTAAACAACCATTATGATGATGGAATGATAATGATTCTCCTAGGAAAAGACAAATGCATGTATGTACATCCATATACTACCTTTTCTTCACAAATAAAGTTCAGCCCATGCGGAAGATTCCTCGGTCTTCCAAAGTTAGGCTCTGCTCATAAATGAACTTCATCCCAAAATATCTCAAATTAGAAAGTTAAATGTTTGGGATGGTGTGTAGGATAGAAACATTGTTCATCAAGAGGATAACCTATCTACTGAATTGTCAGGATTTACCATAGGTTTCCTACATGTGGAAGAAATTGGTTGGGACACCCAAGGAGCTTCCCTAAATAACCAATTTGGAAAAGGAAAACATGGAATTAGAAATAATTTTTAACAGCATAAACACAACCATACCAATGTTGCATTCACACAAATACAAGAATCAGAATCCAATGCATACTTGAATTCTAAGTCTCTAACACATTATACATATGAAAAAGGTCTAAAAGTTTATTTTGGCTACTTGGTATTATTTTGTAGGAAAAGTGGATTCATCACATACATGCACTGTTCATTTATGTCAAACAAGTGTGGAGAAAAAGAAAAGTATTGGATAGAAGTATTCCTCAAGAATTCATTAAGTGTTGGAATCAGACATATATCAAACACAGACACTTCATCCATTTCGGAGAATCCATGGAATGCTAAATAATACATAATGAACCTGTGTACTCTTATTATTAAGTTAATTTAATTGAAGTTACCATTTTCTATAAAATAAACTAATTAATATACTTGTTATATATTCAACAGCATGCAAAAACAGGTGAGGATTAAAAAATAAGAAAATAAGAAAATCAATGTCAAAAAAAACCTACAAAAGGAATGACATGGATGGGACAAGAAATTGCTCAAACCTTGTACTGCAACACACGGGAATCAAAATCTTTCCACATATCTGAAAATGCCTTTAAAAATTCAGATTTCTGCATATTATCCCTTGCCTGCAAATAGACAAGATTCATTGATTTAGATGTTATATAATCAACTACTCATCAATTTTCCTTTCTCACTCAAGGTGCACCTGGATGACTATCCCAGGAGCAAGTAAATAGTAAACTTTAAAAGAAACATAAAATCCATACAAGCATGTGATCCAAGAAACGAAGAGCACGCAACCTAGCATCATCCCGAAAAAATGGAGAACCTGAAAATCAAAGAACGAACAGTCAAAACACAAGTACCTATCAATCAAGTAAAATAAAATGCGGTAAGAGAAGGACATCATAAGTTGTTCTCAGATACAGATAAGCAAAATTACACATACAGATAATTTAGAATACCATGGCATCATTTTATTGAACACATTGCTGCATGGATGGTAAAAGCACTGCAAATTATCTTACTTTTTTTTTCTTTCTTTATCTCTTTCTTCAATTATCAGAAAAAAGAAAAAGGTATTGTCCCAACATATAAGCCTGAAAAATTGCAAGTAATAAATCTCAATACTTCATTCAGAAAACAACTCCAATGCTACCATATAACAATACAAGATGCACCTGTAAGGCTGCGTTTGGAAATGATGCAAATGGAGTGTAAATCCCAGTTCAGGGTAAATTTGCAGTCTGGTTCACTTTTGCTTGTGCTTGGCAACATTACATTTTTGCATTGATAAATGATAGGCCAATGCATATTTACATTGATAATACGATGTAAAAGTACATCAATAAAAAAGAAATAAATTTGCATTCAAGTAGGTTTTTGATAAAAAAAAAGCAAATGCTTTATTGGAATTCGCGTTTGCATCCATTATAGCTAAAAGTCTTTTTGGTAAGAAGGTAAATTTGTCAATGCAAAACTAACCCAACTTTTCAATTTATATGAACCGTTTTACACTCTACATAATTGCATTCACACATATTTGCATCGTTTCCAAACGCAGCCTAAATATTCTGGAAGTTTGATGCTAGTAAAATAGGATTCTTCTGTTCATTTGCCTAAATAAGAATTCTATTGCTTTGAACTCATAATGGAATAAAACTATGCCATGTTCTCATCCCAACTGCAATCAGATATTCAAACAAGAATGCAATCAGATGAACCAGAAGAATCTAAAAGTATCAAACTACATTCTACCCCAGTGCTTGGAAACCAAGACTAGACAAGAGGTTTAGACATTCAGGTAATATGCCGGTTCTAGATTAGGTTGGATCAAACCCCCATACCAGAAATTCCAAAACAGGGAACTTGAGATTTGACGTGGGTTTCTCCAAAGTATATATACTTTTTTATCTTTGGTGTTTTTCATTTCTTCTTTTGAAAAGTTTGAAATTTTTTGTTGCCACTTTTCTTGGTTTATGATATGTTTTCTCCTTTTTTAAGTTTTTAGGCCTTAGTTCTATTCTTCCATATATTACCAATAATTTTTATTTTCTACTTTGCTTTGCATTTTCAATTTTCTTATATTTCTATCACTTATAAAATAAATTTGACTATGAGTGGCATGTTAGAAGTTCAACCCAGTATATTGAACCACTGACCTGTGGCCCAGTCCCTTTTACAGTTGAGAAACAGAGCGTGGGTTGCAATCCATTGGTTTGGGTAACAAGGACACAACACATTTTGCAGAAAAAATGTGAAAAAAAACATTAAAATTTCAGAATGTTATGAAATTCTGAGAAGTTTTCAATTGTTCATAAGACTTGACATATAAATATCTACATATGTAGATCAACAAATGAAAATGCATATACAACAATGGCCAGAAAAATAGAAATGTTAAGCATGTTTAACATGTTTTCAGCTGTTCATTATTCTCTTCTTTTCAATATAATGAATCAAATGACATGCATAAACACAATGACACTATCAGATTTAATAATGAACTACTATTTTCAAAAATTCCAAATGATGCATGTGTAGAAAATCAGTTCCATTAATGAGTTTCTTTACAAAAAAAAAGTGAAATAATTGTATTGATATCCACAACAATAAGAATTTACAAGAATAAACCATGTACAGTGAGAGACTATACATACATAGATTAGATCTATTAATCACATCTATACATGCTTCACAATTTTTCAACTAAAGTTACATTAGATAGATTTTTTTTGATGAATTACATTAGATAGAATTTTAAGGCATGCTTTTTTTAATAGTAAAAATATTATATAACAAAATGAACCATAATAAAAACAAGTTTGATAGAAAGAATAAAGTGTATATACACATATGTACACACCGGTCAAAACATTACTGACACATTGTAAAAGTACAATAAAATAGAAAATGGGTAAAACATAAACAACTACTAGAACCAACTACATGGTATCTCTCTCTGGCACAGCAATGTCCCAAATTCAATCAAGGTGATTCCCTAATAAAACCTACGAAACTGGACTGCATTTGTAATAAACTTCATAGAATATCATCATTTCAACCATTTATGTCCTTATATTTGACTTATCTTTTTCTTTCATCAAAGGATATCACTTTATTTCTGTCTCCTTAGGCATCCCTAACAAATATTTTGATCAACATCTCCCCAAGTGCCTATGCTAGTATTAACTAGAAAAGGCAAGTGCCCTTATGGATACAACTTCTGAGAAAAGACAATGAAATTACAAATGTGAACCACCAACTTAGGAAGATGTTACATTAAAGATATGTTAAAACACATAAGCAGCTATCTTCACCTGTAAAATCCAAGGCAGTTGGTCTTGAAGCATCATTTATAGAGAGCATCATTTTCAAGTCAGAAACTAATTCTGGTGGGATGGTTAAAAAGGCCTCATTTGACAAGTAAGTCAATTTATTCATGTACTGCAGTAACACATGAGAAAAGAAGGTTACAACTTTAAAGGAAAGAAAAGAAATAGAAAACATAAATGAACTTATATGGACTGCTATTTTCATGGGAAAATGTTGAGGGTAATTTAATAGATTATGAAGTTAAATATGTCCATAGAATTAGAGCAGGATGGGCAAAATGGAGGAGTGCATTGAGTCTTATATTATAGGAAAATACCACTTAGATTAAAAGGAAAATTCTATAAAACAGTTGTAGCCAGTTATAATTTATGAAGCAGAGTGTTGGGCAGTCAAGAAACTAGTCCAAAAAATAATGTGGCAGAAGCATGCATGCTGAGATGGATAAGTGGAAAAAGTAGAAAGGATAGGGTCAGAAATGAAGTCATTTGAGGAACCTGAGTAACTCCAATAGGTAATCAAATGAGAGAAAGTAGGCTAAGATGGTTTGATCACATTGATGTAGGATGGAGTAGGGGTCCTACAAATTTAAGATCTGGTGGTGGGATTTGTGGGGGGAATGAGGGGTTGTGGGTGATTAAAGATGATGAATATGGACGGAAAAGCAAGTAGAATGCTTGCTGTCTATGAAAGATCAATAAATTAGAAGAGAATGAAGAAGTCTTGCTGATAGGGTAAGCAACCAAAAGACAGATCGCTTAGAAGAAATAAGAGAGAGAAGGAAAAAGACAAATTTCTGACAACAACCCGAGTTCACTAAACCAAACTTTATTTACAACTTGAGGGGGAGTGTTGAGTGGCCCGGTTTTGTTTTAGTTTGTTTTTATTTAGTTAGGAAGTTGTTGGGCCTAGGCCCATTAGTTTACATTTTTTAAAGTTGTGTCTGCTCAGTTTTAGTAGCCACCCTACTAAGGGCATCCTTGTAATATCTCATCTTTAAGAAATATAAATATAATGAGAGGTAGGCGGCTAGGGTTAATTTTTCTCACAATTCTAGTTGACCTACTCTTTTCTTCT
The DNA here is from genome assembly GCF_055504915.1 of Nelumbo nucifera. Lineage (NCBI taxonomy): Eukaryota > Viridiplantae > Streptophyta > Magnoliopsida > Proteales > Nelumbonaceae > Nelumbo > Nelumbo nucifera. The sequence continues at coordinate 16,841,681 of NC_142649.1, forward strand.
TCTCCTTCCTTCTCTACTGCTGAAATCTTCACCTTCCCCCTCTTTCTTTCACAAGAAGCTTGATTGAATCAGCAAATAGTGATTTCTACTCATACCTAAAGGAGCACCCCGACAGAGGTATTCTTTTCTCAAACCATGAAAATTTGAAACTAGTGTCCTATACAGATGCAGATTGGGCAGGTTGTTAAGATAACAGGAGATCTACATCAGGGGTACACACTTTTGTGTGTGGAAACTTGATTTCATGGAAGAGTAAAAAACAGGCAGTTGGGGCTAAATCAAGTGCATAGGCTAAATATAGATCCATGGCTCATGGTGTCTCAGAACTACTTTGGGTTAGGTCCCTACTGAGTGAGATTGGGATAAAAGCAGAGGAACCTATGATGTTAGAAGAAAAACAGTCCTTGAGAGTGTGGGACTGTTTAGGATAGATGTAGAACTCAAAAGGAATCAAAAAGTGTAGAGAAGATTGCTTCTATTGAGTAGAAGATGAAGAGGGTGATGGCAGCAAAGAGGGTTAGAGTATGAGAGGTTCGAACTTCACTCTCCCTCTAACACCCTAACACTATTTCATTTAGTTTTGAATAATTACAAGGGGGGCCTTGGTTGGGCAAGAAATTACAAGAACATAACATAGAAGAGGATGGGCCCAGAATAAGGCCCATTACAGAAAGGAACATAAACAATAAGAAAGAATAACAGCCTATGGGCCATTCGGCCCATCTTCTCTACACTCCCCCTCAAGCTGAGCATAGATGTTAATCATGCCAAGCTTGCCAGTGTCATGCTGAAGCTTTGCCTTGGGAATGTCCTTGGTGAGAAAATTTTCTAACTGTCCTTCAGATGTGATGAAAGGAAGATACACTTCACCCGAAGAGACCCTTTCTCGAATAAAGTGTCTATCAACTTCAATATGCTTAGTTCTATCATGTTGCACTGGGTTGTGGGCAATGTTGATGGCGGCCTGCTTATCACAGTACAACATCATTGCCTTGTCATGCTCAACCCCAAGTTCCTCCGTCAATGATTTTAGCCATAACAGTTCAGAAACTCCATGTGCCATGGCCCTGTATTTTGCTTCTGCTGAAGATCGAGCAACAACCGATTGTTTCTTGCTTCTCCAAGAAACAACATTACCAGCCACCAAGCTACAATACCCAGAAGTAGATCTTTTGTCATCAATGTTTCCAGCCCAGTCAGCATCAGTATAGGCTTCAAGTTTCATATGACCATGCTTGGCAAACAGAATTCCCTTTCCTAGACAGCCCTTCAAATAACACAGAATTCACTCTACTGCTGCCATATGAGTGTCTCGGGGAGAATGCATGAATTGGCTAATACAACTGACAGCATATGCAATATCTGGCCGAGTCATGCATAGGTACATGAGTTTCCCAAGAAGTCTCTAGAAGACCCCTTTGTCTTCTAACAATGTTCCATCTGAAGCAGAAAGTTTATGACTCATATCAATAGGAGTAGCAACTGGTCTAGCACCCATCTTCCCAGTTTCAGAGAGCAAGTCAACAACATACTTCCTTTGGGAGAGAAGAATCCCATCCTTGGATCTAGCAACTTCTATGCCAAGGAAGTATCTCAATTCCCCCAAGTCTTTAATCTCAAACTCTGTGTGGAGGAAAGATTTGAGAGCATGAATTCCTGAAACATCATTACCAGTCACAACAATATCATCTACATACACAATGAGGTATACTGCCAGAGGTCCACTCCTCTTCACAAAAAGAGTATTATCAGACTGTGTCTGAACATAGCCAAAGTTAACAAGTGTTGTTCTAAATCTCTCAAACCATGCTCTAGGGGACTGTTTGAGGCCATAAAGGGATTTCTTCAGTCTGCATACCTTTCCTTGCATATCTCTTCCATACATCACTGGAGGAAGAGACATATAAACGTCCTCATGTAATTCACCATTCAGAAATGCATTCTTTACATCCAATTGATAAAGGGGCCAATCAAAGTGAGCAGCTAGAGATAGAAGAACCCTCACAGATGTCAGCTTAGCAACAGGTGCAAAGGTCTCCAGATAATCAATCCCATACGTCTGTGTATAGCCTTTTGCAACTAGCCTGGCCTTGTACCTCTGAATGGTCCCATCAGCCCGATATTTAATAGTAAAGACCCACTTGCAACCAACTGGATCCTTCCCTTTAGGCAAATCAACCACTTCCCAAGTGTCATTCTTGTGTAGGGCATCAATTTCAGATCTCATTGCATCCCTCCATTTTGGAATATTAAGAGCTTCTGACACAGACTTGAGAATAGGGTTAGAGGCAACTGAAGAGAGATAGGAAAAATATGAAGGGGAAAGTAGACTATAAGAAAGGTGTTTGGAAATGCAGTGTGCAGTGCACTTCCGTTTTCCTTTCCTAACAGCAATGGGAATATCAAGGTTAGGGAAAGATTGCTCCAAAGGGGTTGAAACAGTACCTGTTGTCTCATCTGTGACTGGAAGTGCATGAGGCTCATGTGTTGTAAGGGAAACAACCTGCTCATTTCTGGATCTTTGCCTTTGATACACCTTGGGATTGAGGATAGGACGAGGAGGTAAAGAGGGAAGAACATTGGGACAGGGAGAATAGAATGACTGACCCTCCCTTGATTCATTTGAAGGAGACGCAGACTCATCAAAAGACTCAACTGGGACAGGGAGAGGAAGAGCAAACACTTGTGATAAACCCCCCCCTGTGGACAATGTCCTTCCAGAGAGGAACCATAAAAGGGAGAAAACTCATCAAAGGTGACATCCATTGAGACATATCGAGTGCCAGTCTTTGGATCAAAACAACAGTAACCCTTCTGTGTGGGGGAATAACCAAGGAAGATACACTTGTGGGCTTTTGGTTCAAATTTATGTCTTTGGACACTTGGAACATGTACATAACAGGTGCAACCAAAGACATGAAGAGGAATAGGAAAAAGGTCCTTGTCCGGATGAAGAAGATTGAAGGGAGACTTAAACCCTAAAACCCTGGATGGCATACGGTTTATGAGGTAGGTAACAGTGAGGACAACATCACCCCAAAATCTTGTAGGAACATGTGAGCAAACAAAATACTTCTTGCAACTTCAACAATATGCCTATTTTTTCTTTTAGCAACTATGTTTTGTTTTGGGGTCCTAACACAAGAACTTTGATGAATAACCCCCATGTCAGAGAGATAGCAGGATAAGCTCTTCTCAAAATATTCTTTTGCATTATCAGATCTGAAAATTTTAATCCTGGTATCAAACTGGGTTAGAACAAATTCATGGAATTGTCTTACAAGTCTTGGAACTTCATCACAAGATTTCATCAGGAATATCCAAGTGAACCGAGAAAAGTCATCAATAAACAAGATAAAATATTTGTAGCCCCCCATAGAGGGTAAGTGGTAAGGCCCCCACACATCAGAGTGCACAATATTAAAAGGAAAAGAAGATCTTTTATTGCTCAAAGGATAATTGTTTCTACAATGCTTTGATAACTCACAAGATTCACAATGAAGACTAGACACACTAATTCCCTTGAACAGTTCAGGGAATAGATGACGTAAAGCAGAAAAAGACAGATGACCCAAACGACGATGACACAACATAATTCGACTAGTAGACTCTAAAGAAACAGACCCAAAAGCAACATTCTCAGGCTGATCAGGGCATTGTCCCGGAGTATCAAGCAAGTATATTCCATTCGCCTCATGGCCACTCCCAATCACCTTCTGAGACTCCAGATCCTGAAAAACACAGTAGGAAGGAAAGAAGGTTACACAACAATTTAATGACTTGGTTAAACTACTTACAGATAACAAATTTGTATTTAGTCTAGGTACATGAAGGGCAGAAGATAGGAGCAAGGAATCTGTAGCCTTGACGGTTCCCTTGCCAGAAATAGAGACAAGAGAACCATCGGCTAAGGTGATTTTATCACGTCCAGGAAGCAAATCATATGAAACGAACAAAGTAGAAACGTTGGTCATATGATCAGAAGCACCTGAGTCGATAATCCAAGGGATCTTAAGATTACCTGAAGTGGTTGCATGATTAGCAGAAGCCCTTATACCTGAATGAGCAAATGCAGAAGGAGCTGAATTTCCTGAAGGGTTGGAAGAAGAAGTTACACCCTCGAGATGACTGATCATCTTCCCAAACTTTTCATACTCTGCTTTCATGGCTGCCAACTGTGCATTGGCTAATCTGTGGCTGCATTGAGTTCACAAGCCACCCAATAACAGTGTAATTCTCTTGCATCCACTTCTCATAGGATGGATCATCCTCTGGGGGAGCCTTCTTGCTCCCGAAGATAAACCCCCACTTTCCTCTACTACATATATAAATCTTTACCGATTGTGACCATGCCAGATAGTTGGTTCCATCCAGCTTAATTGTGGTCATAGTCAATAAGGAATCAACTGGAGTTCCCTGAACTTGTCCAAATTCAACAACATTCTTACTCTCAATCTCTCAGGAGTCCATCATGTAAACACTTCAAATAGGGATTCAGTCAACTTCTACTAGTGTACTGAATGAGGATGAGCTAGGACTGTGTTAAATCAGCCTCAAACACAGCAATACACAAGGCCAAACCACACCTGGAAGTTGTGAGAACCAAGCCTGGCAGCAGCACCTTGTTGTCTACATGAGACACTAAATGGCTTGGTTCAGCCTTTAAGAAGTAATCAACAGACCTCCAAGCACTGTGCACCCAATTTAAGTACCTTTTCTAATCAGGGATTCTAGATACTCACCAACAAGTGCCCTAAAAAGAGCAAAAAAACAGTCCGTATTGATTAAGGGGCCTTTTTACGAATACTGTGTGGGCAGCAGAGAAGACCCCACTGTCAACAAGTGAGAAACACCTCAGGAGCAGTCCGTACAAGTCCAAAAAACAACCAAACAGAAGCAAGAACTCGCACCACTGAATCCAAAGAGGTTTCGGCAGCTTGACAGTCCAAAAAAGGGAGAAAACCAACCCAAAAATCTCTGGGTTAAACCAGATTAACCACAGCCGAACAGCTGTATAGTTTCAAGGGAACTTCGAACACTTCAACAGTCTCCAAAACAGAAACATAACTCAGGAATAACTGAGTGCAACTTACAATCTCATCAATCTGTGATTTGAGCTCCAAATCAGGAACCGAACAATCCTTTTCTCTGATTCTTCCTGGTCACCGAACCACTCTCCAAGAGATTAGAGTCTTGGGCACCCTCCAATGACCTCCAAGAATCAGGAGAACAAGCTGAAGCTTCTAGCCCTAGAACACCCTCATGCAGTCGGCTGGACTACACCCACATGAGAGCCAAGCCAAGTTCAGGCCTGCTCTGATACCAAGAAGAAAATCAGTCCTTGAGAGTATGGAACTGTTTAGGATAGATGTAGAAATCAAAAGGAATAAAAAACTGCAGAGAAGATTGCTTCTATTGAGTAGAAGATGAAGAGGGAGAAGGCAGCAAAGAGGGTTAGAGTATGAGAGGTTTGAACTTCACTCTCCCCCTAACACCCTAACACTATTTCATTAAGTTAGTTTTGAATAATTACAAGGGGAGGCCCTTAGTTGGGCAAGAAATTACAAGAACATAACATAGAAGAGGATGGGCCCAGAATAAGGCCCATTACAGAAAGGAACATAAACAGTAAGAAAGAATAACAGCCTATGGGCCATTCGGCCCATCTTCTCTACAATGTTATATTGTGACAACCAAGCTACAATCGATATTGCCCACAATCCAATTCAGCATTACAGGACAAAACACATTGAAGTTGATAGGCACTTCATAAGAGAAAGGGTAACAACCGGAGAAGTTTTCTTGCCGTACCCCTCTTTAGAATTGCAGTTGGCTGTTGTCCTCACTAAGGAGTTGCAAAGAACAAGATTGAACATGATCTACGCAAGTCGGGAATGTGTGACATATACTCCTAACTTGACGGGAAGTGTTGAGGATTTAATCAGTTTTGTGCAGATTTAGCAATAATCTTTTATATGTTTATTGTTTAGATAGGAAGTGGGGACCACAACACTCTTGTTAGGCCCTTTGTTGATTGTCTTTTAAGTGTTTTATGCTGTTTTAGATGCTTGCCACCCTATAAGGGCATATTTGTCATTGTACTCCAATTTATATTTTTAATATAAATACTAGTGAAGGGGGCGGCCAGATTATGAGCTCTCTTTCTCTCTCAAACCTCTTCCTCTTCTTCTTCTTCTCTCTTCTCTTCTTCAAGAAAACATCTTTTCTTTTACAGATTTTTTAATTCAGCAAGATTTCTACTGTAACATCCTTTCCTTTGATAACTCAGCTTTAGAATTATCCATGGCTGAATAGTCCATTACATGCGTCACCTTGCATCGGGCACCTCCTGTTCTTTGTCTTTTGGAAATTCTGGAATATTTGGAAGGCACCGTAGCGTCCTATGCAAAGGATCATAAATCCCACTTGGAAAACCTGTTTTTTGTTCAATCCTTCATCAGAAAACCAATTAATTGCATGTCTGTGGAGATAGAGGGACTACTGTTTCCAATTTCCTGAGTTGATTCATGTGTGGGCCTCTTGAACAATGATGTTCTATTTGCCACTAGGACTAAAGGCCTAACCAATTCCACCCTGTTTTGACAGCTATGTTTAAGTAGTTCGAACCAGTAGAGAGTAAGGGAGAAAGAAGAAGAAGAAGGAAGAAGAACAGTCGAATATGATAGCTAAACCCTATCAGTCGACCATAATGTAGATTAGTCTCTTATTAGTTGTACAAAGACTAAACTGCCCCCACTTAAGTATGGGACAGGAAGTTTCTATTAGAACTGCCACATAAGCACATAACTTAACTAAATAAAATGACTAATCTACCCTTATTTGGCTAGCTCTAACACTCCCCCTCAAGCTAGAGAATATATGTCATATAATCCCAGCTTGTTACATATATAGTTCACTCTCCCTGAGCTTAAGCCTTTTGTAAACAAATCTGCCCATTGATCACCTGAGCCCACATGTTTTGTGCTTATCTCTCCAGTAAGGACCTTCTCCCTCACAAAGTGGCAATCAATCTCTATGTGCTTTGTTCTCTCATGAAAAACAGGGTTAGATGAGATGTGCAGTGCAGCTTGATTGTCACAGTACAATTTCATACGTCTGTCCATGGAGAATCCGATTTCTTGTAGGAGATTCCTCAGTCATACTAATTCATATGTAGTGTGTGCCATGGCTTTGTATTCGGCTTCAGCACTACTCCTTGCCACAACCGTCTGCTTCTTACTCTTCCATGTCACAAGATTTCCTCCAAGAAATGTGCAGTAACCTATAGTAGATCTTCTATCAAACACAGAGCCTACCCAATCTACATCTGTATACCCAATTACCTCAAGTCTTCCTCCTGGTTTGTACAATAACCCACGGCCTGGAGCTCCCTTCAGGTACCTTACAATTCGAAGAACTGCATCCTAGTGAGGTATCCGAGGATTCTGCATAAATTAGCTCACCACATTGACTACAAAGGAGATGTCTGGTCTCGTGATAGTCAAATAATTCAGCTTCCCCACTAACCGTCTATACCTTCCAGGATCATCAAATATTTTCCCTTTATCACTGCTCAACTTAGCATTTGGCTCCATGGGAGTTTCGGTCGGTTTTGCACCTAACAGTCCTGTTTCATCCAGCAGATCAAGAACATATTTTCTTTGGCACAGGTTTACACCTTGTTTTGATCTAACAACTTCTATACCCAATAAATACTTCAATGTCCCAAGGTCTTTTGTTTGAAAATGATTTTGCAGAAAGACCTTTAGTTTATCGATCCCCAATTTGTCACTACCAGTTATGACAATATCATCCACATAGACCACTAATAAAATCTTTCCGGCTTCTGAATCATAGCTTAACACCGAGTGGTCAACCTGGCATTGTTTCATTCCAAAAGTCTTCACCACTTCACTAAACTTCCTAAACCAAGCACGAGGCGATTGTTTCAACCCATAAATTGCCTTTTTCAATCTGCACACCTTACCATCCTCCCCCTGAGCAACAAACCCAGGTGGTTGCTCCATATATACCTGCTCCATATATACCTTCTCCATAAGGTCACCATGATAATGACTCCTCTTCTGGTACCAAGTTGTAAGATGTATTGACTTGAAGGTGGAGTTAGAAAAGAAAAAACAAGGAAGAGAAATGGTGAAATTTGGAAATAGGTGGTCTTGATTGCCTACTTCCACTTTTCTATTTATTAACAAGAAAGACAATACAGTGACCATTATACACATGATACAATGTTGTCAACTACACAATACTACTATAGTCCCCAAGAAATTTCAAAATTTATCTAGTTATTTATACAAGTAGTCTTATATTGCATGAATCTGACATAATGTGTGGAAGTTATGGCTGCACAAAATATAAGGAATCAACTTGTTATTAGATTTAATTTATTAGAAGTTTCACATAAACAAACGGCTTTACATATACATCTATAGTTTTTGGGGGTGGTTGGTTAGGAGCTAAAAAGTAAAACTAATCCAATTGACAAAGCATGAAATTTCCAAGTTGTTATCTTGTTAATTAAAAAAGCATAGCAAGACCAAACTACGCAAAATATCTCCATTAAAGAAATAACTGTAAATCTGCTGCCCCCCTGTTAGCTAGAAAATAAAAGTAAGATCAAGCTTTACCTAATATCACTACTTAAGAAATGATATAAATCTGTCATGGAATTACCATATTGACATTATTGTGACAGTCCAGGAGTGGTTTTTGAGCTACTAAGTGGTAGATTAGACATCCAAAACTGAACATATCAGAAGAACATCTTGCTGAGAATTCTTTACTTCTAACCAATTCAGGAGCAGTATAATTGAGAGATGGTTGAAGGGGCAAAAGAGAATCATCAACATCATATTCCTGTGAAATTCAAATATTAAGAGATCAATAGCTAAATATGACCTATGGAATACAGATAAATCAGTTTCACCCAATAAACTCCATTAATTGAATGTAGCTATATTACATTCTCAAAAAATTATTACATGCATTGCATTTTTGGTATTCCTATAATCACCATTTCCATTTAATTGCTTTCTAAAATAAGAATCTGCAGTCGATTTACATAAAAATGTTCAAGGTTTAAGTTAATTCATAAAAATATCTGAGTTTCCAAGAACACCTATTCTTGCTGTGGCAATATCATCATCAGGTTTGAGAAGCTAGATCATTTGCTCATCATTTGAACAAAGATTGGGCTGGATGGGCCTTAACTTGCTTCTTTTTATTGTTTTATCTTTAAGTTGTATTTTCTTATATTGGGCCTTAAATATATGGACCATCTATTATTTATTTTTGTTGCTTACCAATTCAGCTTCCCTATTGGGGACATTCATGCAGTGTTTTAAAAGCACAAGGCACAAGGCGAGGTGCGCACCTTTTTGAAGCAAGGCGCAAAATGCAAAAAAAATGCTCAAATTTCAAAAAATGCCAATGTTGATGTGAAAATTTTAATAAATTCTCATGCAACATAACTCACTCAAACAAGTGATTGAGTTTTTATTCTTTTGGGTAAGGCCCATTTAAGTAATCCTATGCACTGTTCCCCTTAATCACATCTCTATGAGAAAGTAGAGAACACCTTTTAATTCTGACTTAGAGAAATGAATGCATACAAAAGAAAAAAACAATGGAGTACTTCTTAAGAAAGAACTATTCATTTGCATTTCTTTTACATCAAGTGTACAAGAATGAGAAGAAAAAAATACAATTGAGAAACTCTACAATAATACATTTCTCTCTTTCTTTCTTTTTTCTTTTTTGATATAAAGAAGATTTCCTTTTCACTCCTTTCTTCACAATAGGTTGTAGACAATCAGATGAAATTCTAACTGTAGACAGCCTTAATCATTTGGATTTTGTATACAAGAATGGAACCGTAGTCAATCAAGTTGAATATTTTATTGTAGAGAGCTTTTATCCCTCTATTCTTCATTTTCATTTAAAGGAAGCCATAATCATCCCTTGGGTATTAGGCTGTAGATGGTTATATCCCTAACTTGTCTCGGTAGAAGGACCATAATCAACCAAGTAAAAGCACCTGGTCTTAGATGGTTTATTTCCCTCTATTCCCTTTCTTAAAAGTAAAAATAAATGAAAGAGGAAGAAGGATACAATTACAATATCTAGGTTTTATTGAGAAAGAAAACAAGAAGAAAAGGAGAAGAGAAGAGAAGAGAAGAGAAGAAGAGAGAAAGGTTCGAATGGAGAAGAGAGAGTTACTGTTCACTCTTTCAAACTTGGAATTTTAAACTATTGAGAGAAATTACAAGAAAGCCCTCATATTGGTACCTAAATACAAAAGGACACCCAAATACAAAAGAACAAAAAGACAAGAATACCCTTGAATGCAAACAATCTCAACACTCCCCCTCAAGCTGAGCATATACATCAATCATGCCCAGCTTGTCTAAGTTCTTGGCAAACTTTGGATGATGAAAGCCTTTAGTGATACAATCAGCTAGTTGGTCTTCTAACCTTACAAAGGGTAGGCAAATATCTCCACTTGCTATCCTCTCTTTGATAAAATGTTTATCCACTTTGATATGTTTTGTACGGTCATGTTGCACAGGATTGTGGGCAATGTTTATGGTTGCTTGATTGTCACAATAGATTCTCATTGGAGGATCAGCTTGGATACCTATCTCGGTCAATAAGGTCTTCAACCAGAGTAATTCTGACACTCCATGGGCCATTTCCCTATACTCTGTCTCAGCACTATATCAAGCAACAACAGATTGTTTCTTACTTCTCCATGAAACAACATTACCTCCAACTAAGGTACAATAACTAGATGTAGATCTTTTATCATCAATAGACCCTACCCAATTTGCATCTGTGTAGGCCTCAACCTTTATATGCCCATGCTTGGAGTACAACATCCCTTTACCAGGACATCCCTTAAAATAAGTTGGGATTCTATTAACAACCTTCATTTGGGAGGTTCTGGAATCATGCATATATTGACTGGCCACCCTGACTGCATATGATATATCAGGTTTAGTCAAACTGAGATAAAGAAGACGGCCAACCACTCTCTGAAAGACCCCTTTGTCTAGAAGAACATCTCCTTCAGTAGTACTCAACTTGTGATTGGGATCAATTGGAGTTTCTACAAGTTTGCATCCTAATTTCCTAGCTTCATGGAGCAAATCAAGAACATACTTTCTTTTAGAGAGGAAGATTCCCTTCTTGGATCTTGCAACTTCAATTCCAAGAAAGTACTTGAGATCACCGAGATCCTTAAATCAAAAATTCTGAAGCAAGAAAAGACTTTAAGTGAGAGATACCTGAGATGTCATCCCCAATCACAACAATGTCATCAACATAGTCAATCGTCCATCGACCTTCCTTATGAATAAAGTGTGATCAGTTTGAGACTGAGAGAATCCAATCTTCAAAACAACATTTCTAAATTTGTCAAACCAGGCTCTTGGGGATTGCTTGAGGCCATACAAAGATTTCTTCAGATGACAAACTTTCCCTTCGCTATTAGGGAAGCTTACCCCAGGAGGTAAGTCCATATACACTTCTTGCAAATCCCCATTAAGAAATGCATTCTTCACATCCATTTGATATAAAGGCCAAGAGAAATGGGCAGCAAGTGTTATAACAACACAAATATAATTCATCTTAGAAATAGAAGCAAAGGTTTATAGATAGTCAATTCCATAGGTTTGGCTATATCCTTTGGCTACAAGGCGAGTTTTATACCTTTCAATTGAACCATCAACTCTGTGCTTAATAGTGTACACCCACTCACACCCAATAGGAACCTTACCCTTGGAATGAGGCACAATCTCCCAAGTTTGGTTCTTTAACAAGGCCTCCATCTCTTGGTTCATAGCTTCCTTTTAGTGACGAGACTGCATTGCTTTTGTAACACTACGAGGAATAGAAATAGAGGAGATGGCAGAAATATAGGCATAGTAAGAAGGTGAGAGAGCATCATACGACACATAATTGGTAATGGGATACTTGATACATGTTCTCTTTCCCTTCCAAAGGGCAATAAGGAGATCAAGATCAACGTGAGCAATAGAAGTACTAGGAAGTTCAAGATTACCAGAGTCCAAGGGATTAGATTATGGTGGGTGTTCAACTTCAGGAGCCACCCTCTTACTATGCCTAATGAAGAATTACTGCTAGGGTCGAGGCTGAAACATAGGAGGTGGAGGAGGAGGGGAAGGAATGCTCTCAATACAAGGACGGGAGGAAGAAGAAGAACTAGTAGACACAAGGAAGGTAACATCCTTTGAAACATACCTTTGACCAGATTGAGGATCAAAACATCTATAACCTTTCTGAATAGGAGAGTAACCAACGAAGACACATTTAATAGACTTAGGATCAAACTTATGTCTCAAAGGACTCATATCATGAACAAAACAGACACATCCAAAGACCTTGAGAGGTAAATTGAAGGCGGGTTCATCAGGAAGAAGAAGTTGCTGAGGGGGCCAAAGATTTAGCACCATTGATGGTATCCGGTTAATAAGATACACACTAGTCTAGATAGCATCTTCCTAGAAACGAGTAGGAACACGAGTTTGGAACAGTAACCCACGAGCAACTTCAACCACATGTCTATTCTTCCTCTCAACAATGAGCAACCCCATTTTGCTATGGAGTATGACTACATGAGCTCTAGTGAATAGTTCCAGTATAAATCTACTGAATTAAAAAATATGAAAGAAAAGTAGTTTCTTGAAGAGAAAAGGAAGAGAGATCCCATGCTTGGATCTTGCAACTTCAATACCCAAGAAGTATTTGAGCTCACCAAGATCTTTGATCTCAAATTCTTGCTGCAATGATTTTTTGAGATCATCAATCACCTCCAGATCATTTCTTGTCACCATTATCTCATCCACATACACAATCAGAATTGACACCAGAACATCTCTCCTCTTCACAAAGAGGGTGTGATCAGACTGTGTCTGTGTGTATCCAAAACGAATGAGTGCCTCTTTGAACCTGTCAAACCAAGCCCTAGGTAACTGTTTCAGTTCATACAGAGATTTTTTTATTCTGCACACCTTTCCTTTACCAACATTTTCATAAAAACCTGTTGGAATGTCCATAAATACCTCCTCCTGTAAATCACCATTGAGGAAGGCATTTTTGACATCAAGCTGGAACAAGGGCCATGAATAGGTGGCTGCTAAAGATAAAAGGATACGAACTAAACTCATCTTAGCTACTGGTGCAAAGGTTTCCAGATAATCAACAACATAGGTCTGAGTATACCCTTTTGCTACCAACCTTGCCTTGTACCTCTCTATCTTGCCATCAACCTTATACTTCACTGTGAATACCCATCTACATCCGACTTCTACTTATCTAGGGGGAGATCAACTATTTCCCAAGTTTGGTTTTTGACCAAAGCATCCTTCTCATCCTGCATGGCTGTTTTCCACTCAGGTTTGGAGAGAGCCTCAGTAACATTCCTGGGTATAGACACAGAGTCTAGAGAAGAAAGAAAATCATGGTAGGAGGGTGATAAGGCACTGTAGGAAAGATGGTGTGAAATGCAATGGGCTGTACACTTTCTCTTCCCCTTATGAAGTGCAATGGGAAGATCAAGGTCAGTGGGATCAGTTGCAACAATGGTGTTAGGGACAGGAACATTGTCATCAGGAAACATAATAGGCTCAGACTCAAGAGAAATACCTGGAACTGTATCTGCCAAATTTGGAGTTTCAGAAGGACTGATAGAGAGTGGTGTGGGTTGAGGATGTGTGGAGTCAACCATCATCTACCGGCGCTGAAGTTTCTGTGAGGCTGCCCGTAGTGGCTCAAGTAATGACTGGAGGTGTAGGTGTTGGCTGAACTGATGGAGGCACCAAAGAAACAGGAAGAGGAACAGATTGTGAGTTCTCCTCCCCAAAACTCTCCCCTTGAGGAGAACAACTTGAGAAGAAGGTGAATTCAAAGAAGGTAACATCCATAGTGACAAATCTGCTCCTCGACACTGGGTCAGAACAGCAATACCCTTTTTGGTTCTGAGCATACCCAAGAAAAACACATTTTTAGCCTTAGGATCCAAGTTCTTGCGGTGAGGGCCAAGAATGTGAACAAAGGAAACACAACCAAAAACCCTTAGAGGTAAATGAAATATCTCCCCATCTGGAAAAAAGAAGACTAAATGGTACCTTAAACTCCAAAGTCCGTGAAGGGACATGGTTAATCAAATGCATGGCTGTAAGAACTGCATCTCCCCAGAATTGCACAGGAACTGAAGCACACACCATAAGACTCCATGCCACCTCCACAATGTGTCTGTTTTTCCTCTCAGCAACTCCATTCTGTTGCAGTGTATATGCACAACTATTCTGATGAACTACACCATGTTCTAAGAGATACGTGGTCAGGTCCTTCTCAAAGTACTCTCTGGCATTATCTGATCTAAAAGCCTTAGTTCTCACTCCAAATTGTGTGAGAACCATCTGGTGGAACTATTGTACTAAGTTAGGAACCTCATCACGTGATCTCATCAAATAAATCCAAGAATATCGTGTATAATCATCCACAAACAAGAGAAAGTAACGGAATCCTCCCATGGAAGGGATATGATATGGCCCCCATACATCAGTGTGAACAATATTAAAAGCAGAAGTACTTCTTTTATTACTTGGTTTAAAAGACTATCTACAATGTTTTCCTAACTGACAACTCTCACACTCCAAAGTAGATAACTGAACAGACTCAAACAACTTTGGGAAAAGACATTTCAAAGAACTAAAAGAAAGATGACCCAAGCGATTGTGCCAAAGAATAATCTGGTTCATTAACTCTAACCCACTACTACTTATCACCTGATTTCACACTCCAAAGTACTTCTCCCTATTTCATACTTATCACCTAATTTCTTAACTGATAGGCCCTGGCTTCATTTTTCTTTTGAGAGTAGGTTTCAGTCACTCCATCCCAAATCTCCTTAGCAGTATTAGCCCATAGGAAATTTTTTGCAATATGAGTAACATGGAATTACACAGCCAGGACATTACCATGTAATTCTGATACACCCATCGGGAAGAGTCTGTATCAGGTTTTTTCTCCTCCCCAGTGAGATACCCTAATTTTCCATGGGCACTAATAGCTATCTTAGTTGATTGTGCCCACTCCAAATAATTTGTACCATCAAGTTTTACTGTAGTAATGATCCCAGACCCAAAAATATCACTACTACCTCCAACACCCAGTCCCATAGTACCGGTAGATTTCATTTCGGTATTCCAACTCTCCATCTTACTTCAAACAGTTCAACAGTAAGAAAAAATAGATTGGAGACCTTCCAAAAATAATTTAATATCACACACACAGAAACCAACCCTTCCGGAAGAAGAAAACCCTAGCTAGAGAGAAATCTCTCTCCTCCCCATGCCTCCCAACAGAGAGAAGAGTGAATCGATCACTCTAAGAGGCTCAAAAAATTCCAGAAACCAAACCGCCCTCTTCAGAAAATCAAAAGAAAACTAACAATACCTGGGTGCCCAAGATCAGATAAAAAACAAAGAGTCCAACTTTTCTGGGACTCTTCCCCGTACTCCAGTTCTTCCTGATTTTGATGCTGAACAGTAGATCACCTTTCTGATGACTAAATCCCACCAAAAAATCCAAGAACTGGGCAATCTATAGCAGATCGATCAGCCCTTTACTACTTCATGCAGTCGGCTGATATAGGGCTGCATGAGAATGCTTCAATAAACCCTAGCCGATGCTCTATTACCAAGTAGAAATCTGCTGAATTAGAAAATATGAAAGAAAAGTAGTTTCTTGAAGAGAGAAGGAAGAGAGAAGGAGAAGAAGAGAAGAAGAAAAGTTGAAAAGAAAAGAGAGCAATGATCTAGCCACCCCCTTCACTTATTATTTATATTAAAAATAATAGAACAGTACAAAGACAACTATGCCCTTATAGGGTGGCAAAACATAAAACAACATATATAACACTCAAAAACATAATAAAAATTGGACTCACATAACTACTATGGTCCCCACCTCCTATCTAACAACTAACATAAAACATCTACTCAGAAAAACATCATAAAATTGATTAATCTTCAACAGTGCCCCGTTCTTCAAGAAACACACAAAGGTGGTTTTCAAAGTACTCCTTTGCATTGTTAGATCTTATTATTTTAATTCTTTTATCAAAATGGGTTTCCACCATATTCATGAAATTTTGAACAATCATAGGACCTTCATCACGTTGTTTCATCAAGTAGAGCCATATATATCAAGTGTAGTCATCAATGAAGAGAATGAAGTATCTATACCCACCCATGCACGGAATGGTATATGGACCCCAAACATCAGTATGAATCAAATGGAAAGCAACATTACTTGTTCTATTAATCGCAAAATATGTGGTTCTACATTGTTTGGATAAATGGCAAACTCCACATTGAGGATTCAAGTTGGACACTGAATTGAACAAATTTGGAAACAAAGGTTTTACAGACTTAAAGACATACGGCGAAGACGACAATGCCATAATTGCAAAAAACTTAATTTCTCATTAGAACAAGACTCATCTTGGTTTAACAATCCATATTCTGAAGCATCATCAAAAAGGCACACTCCATTGATTTCACGCCCATTTCCAATCATCTTCCCCGTGTTCACATCCTAAGAAACACAATGGGTAGGAAAAAAGGTTACAGAACAATTATGGGACTTGGTAAGAGAACTGACAGATAATAAGTTTTTGTTAAATTGAGAAGTCCAAGTGCAACTAGGACTTTCAATTTCATTATGCTTGATGTTGTTGACTGTATGGCTTGATTTGAACATTTTGAGGGTTAATCACAAATCTTCATAGTTGGAAGAGTCCTAGTTGAAGGACTCCTCGATTTTATCAAATTATCTTTGATTCACACTTAAATCGTGGTCCTGAATTGATTTGACCAAGACGATTAAGATCATAAAATAAGAGTCCTGAAATATGATCATTTAGCTAGCCTACTAGCCCAACCCACTTATTTGGGTTATAAATGATTTAAACATTATTGGATTAAAAATATTCCTTCAATAGTGTCGCCTTGAGCATTGTGGGCCTAGGATATGGGCATACAGGGCTCAAATAAGCAATTAGAGTCAATACTTATGGAAGTTTCATCATTAGAAAAGAATTAAGCCTAAATTAGAAGAGTCCTAGTATGATCAGGACTCTTGCAGTATCTCTCATCATACAAAATCTGATATAATCTTACTTGTAAAATTTGTGGAGGAATCCTAGCTTGAGTAGGATTTTTTTTTCAGAAATAATCATGTAATTCGGTTTTTCTTTTTTTTCTTTTTTTTTTTTTTTGCTTGGAACATAAGAGTCCTAATCTGAATAGGATTCTTGCACCAGGAACCTGAAGTGATAAGGCCCAATTGTGTCTCTGGCCTAAATAATGGGGAATCTTTTTCTTTTAATATAGCATCCAAAGATGGATGTGATTTATTCCCCCCTTTTCGTCATTTTTAATTGATTAAAAATTTTAATTAAACATTAAGTGGGCCCTTGAGGGTATTTATGGTCCATTTGAAATATTATAAGGGGCAGAATTTGAAAGCTTATTAAAATTTTGGGCATATATTTTCTTTTTATATGTTTAAGAGGGCTTGGATTATACTTTCTTTTTATTTAACCCCTTTTAGGCGTGGTCCCAACCTCATAATCTGTTTAAGAGAGATTGGGTTTATACTTTATTTGCATTTAACCCCTTTTAGATGTGGTCCCAACCTCTTAATGTGTTTAAAGGGCTTGGGTTTATACTTTGTTTGCATTGAACCTAGAAGCCACTTTAGTATATATTTTTTCAATGATTAATTCTATTGTGTGGACCATCTCTTTAAAGATTCTAGAGTTCTTTTCTTCCAGTAAACACCATAATATTGCTACCCTAGTGCATCTCCACATAATTTTTCATCTCCTCCTTGTTATTGAGAAGAATGATTTCTTAAACAAACTCTTAATGTCAATTGGTTGAGTCAACCTGCAACCAAACATAGAGAAGACAAATTCCCAAATATTAGTAACATAATGATAGGAGATTAGGAGGTAACATGTTGTGGAGACTTTGTAACTTGATGTATCTTATTAGTATAGTCACTGTTTTATATTACTTATACATCTTATTCTTCTTTTCTCTTTCAGCCCTATATGGGCATTCTTGTAATTATATATATTTTAATATATAAAAGACTCTTTGAGGTGGGGGTCAATACATTCTTGACACCTCTAAGATTATTCTTGTTCTTTTCTCTATTCGGCCAAGAGTGTTGACATGGTACCAGAGCAGGTTGCTCTTTGATCTATTTTCTCTCTCTCTTTAACCTCACTAGAAGCAGTAATCCTGTCGTATTATGGCTGTTTTGATCAACCCTTTTCTGTTCAGTCTTCTTTGCACAACCAGCAGAAGAGATTTCATTAGATATCTCTTGGGAGACATTGGTTCGAGGCCAAACTTCAGATTTGGTGTCGCCTAGACCAGATCTATTCTCCCTACAAACAGCATCTGATTTGGTGAAGTTTTTGAAGGAGTTCTGATCTTCTTCTTGGGGCGGCAATACTGTACAGTTTCCTTTTTTGGACTGCAACAGCTTTGGACTTCAGATCTGGTGCCGCCTAGACCTGATCTATTATACCTACAAACAGCATCTGGTTTGGTGAAGTTTTCAAAGGAGTTTTGATCTTCTTCTTGGGGAAGCAACACTGCACAGTTTCCTTTTTTGGACTGCAGCTTTTTTCTGGACTTCAGGCCTTCTACATCAGCCTGCAATTTGAGTTTTTCTCTCCAGATTGAAGGGTTCTCTCAAGCTCTTCTTAACCCTACACTCAGGTTCTGGTTTGGAGATTTTTAAGGACAGTTTTCTCTCAATCGGCTGATTCGATCAACCTATAACCCTAGATCTGGTGTCGTCCTAAGGTTTTCTTGCTTCCCATTTATTTGATTGAGTTCTTGATTGCTGAATTTGGTTGTCTCTGATATCCTTGTGCCTGGACTGCTGTTTTCTTGCTGAAATGGCCTCCAATAGAGACAATATTATTCCTATAAAACTGGAAGGATCTACCTATGGAATTGACACTGCTGCTGTAGCACATGGGAGTAAGAAATCTACTATTGGTGGTGATTCTTTTGTTAAAGGTGATTCTTTGGCATCTATGATTGAGGAAAACATTCGACAATTGGTAACATCTACTACTTCTGCTCTTTTTGCTATTGGCTTAACTGGTGAGTTTTCCAGTTATTGTGCTTCTCCTTCTCATATTTGGATCATTGACTTTGGAGCTACAACCACATGACAGGAGCCTACCCTAACCAACTAAGTAACCTTACTGAAACCCATCACAAACATATTGTTACTGCCATTGGTGAAAAGTTAAACATCATTGGTAGTAGTGATTTGTCTCTTAAGCTTTCACCCACTACTTCCTTCCTTCTTACCAAAACCCTTCTTGTTCCTAATCTCACAACAAATTTGATTTCTGTTGGCCAATTAGTTGCTGAAGGTAACATTCTCATCTTCTCATCTTCTCTCATTCGATATGTTAGAAGCACAACTTCTCAGAGATTGTTCTTTTCCTTCTCCTCTCTTATTCAGTTGAGAGCATATGCTGATGTGGATTGGGCTGGTTGTCCAGACACTTGTAGGTCCACTTTTGGGTGGTGTGTTTTTATGGGTGATTCACTCATCTCTTGGAAGTGTAAGAAACAACAAACAGTCTCCAAGTCTTCTATTGAACTAGAGTATAGGGCCATGACTTCAGTTTGCAGTGAGATTGTTTGGTTACGATCTCTCTTTATGGATTTTGGCATTTAGCTTCCTACTCCTATTCCTCTCTATGCAGACAATATGAGTGCTATCAAGATTGCATCTAACCCTGTTTTCCATGAGAGGACCAAGCACATCGAGGTGGACTGCCACTTTATCCGAGATCTTTTCACTACTTGATCTATTTTGCTTCCTCTTGTAGCCTCAGACATGCAGATTGCTGATATCTTCACCAAAGCTATGACTAGAGTTCGACATCTCTTTCTTATAGACAAATTGATGCTTATGTCTAGGCATCAGTTTGAGGGGGAGTGTGGAGACTCTGTAACTTCATGTATCTTATTAGTATAGTCCCTGTTGTATATTACTTATACATCTTATTCTTCTTTTCTCTTTCAACCCTATATGGGCATTCTTGTAATTGTATATATCTTTTAATATATAAAAAGACTCTTTGAGGTAGGGGTCAATACATTCTTGACACCTCTAAGATTATTCTTGTTCTTTTCTCTATTCGGCCAAGAGTGTTGACACATGTGACATTGCAATGAGAATCTTTGGGATATCCTCTTGATTGGAGATCTCTTCCAATGTCACAATAATTTTTTTTCTTTTTTTTTCTGCCATTTTCGAAAGAGTAAAAAAATTTCAACTTCCACCTCTAATCCATCTACACCTAGATGTCTACCTCCAAGATATCTCTTCCCTCAATAGAATCTCATACAATTCTCTCAAGTTTCATTATTGTTTTCTAGCATCTCCTAATCTCACAAAACTCAAGCTTGTCCAAGTCCTTTATCTAGGTTATTATCAGATTCTTCTTCTCCCTAATGAAACCAAAACCTCTTTATTCCAAACATTTGACTTTGACTTTAGTGCATTAAGCCTCTTCTAAAACATGAATTCCGCCTTTTTATTGTCCACCTCCTCCCATGAAGATTTAGCAGTCTCTAGGAAACAAGGGTATCCTATCTACATATTCTCAAATTTAAAGGGAGAGGATCCTTCTCAAGGGAAGTAAGGAACAATGATTTCAGGTACCTTTTCAACAAAGAGTGACAGAATAAACCTAACCAATGTCTGCCCAGTTCACAAAGAATAGGAACCTATTGAGCTTAATGATTTGCTTAGAAGTTTGACCATGTAAACTTGGATTGTAGGAGTGGAGGCTTTCTGAGAATAAAAGCATGTGGAGTTAAAATTCCTCATGATAGTTGTAATGACCTCAAAGAGAAAGAAGCTTAGCCCTTAAAGAGTTGTCTTCCCCAACCAAACCCAAGAAACTTCATTATTCGTATGGTCTCTAAAGGCAGCACCTGCTTGGGAGGGGCATAGTTGCCCATGGAAAATCCATCACCAAGTTAAATTTAGTAATACCCCATCACATCTAGGGCTGTTCACAAATAAATTCAAATCGGCCAATCCGATTTGGATGGTTTTTCTTCACCACCGGTCGGTTTTGGGTTGGAAAGATGGGTAAACCGATAATCGGTTCGGTTTCAGTTTTCACATCGAAACCGAACCAAACCGAACCGAGTTATCTATAAATATATTCTCACTCATATATTATATATAATATGTATATTCCGAAATATATTTCAGTTTTAAATGTATATCCAATAAATATATTCTCACTGAAATATTATATATAGTATGTATATTTCAGTTTTAAATATATATATATATATTTTGGTTTTAAATATATATATTTCTGAAATGTATATTTCAGTTTTAAATATATTCTGAAATATTATATGTAATATGTATATTTCCAAAATATTTATATATATATATATATATATTTAAAGCTGAAATATATATTTCGGAAATGTATATATTTAAACCAAAACCGACCCAAACAGACCTAAACCGACCAGGTCGGTTTTGCTTAATAGAGGGTCGGTTTTGGTTTAATCTTTACGTAACCCGACCAAGTCGTCGGTTGAAAAAAGACTAGTAAACCAACCCAACCCGACCCGTGAACAGCCCTAATCACATCTTGAAGGTTGTTAACTTGTTATCATCTCACAACAAATACACACACACACACACACACACACACACACACACACATATATATATATATATATATGCAGCCTAACTCTACCTACAATTTTCATTGTTTTACCCCACCCCACCCAAAAAAAGAAAGAAAAACAATTGTTCCCTCTGTCCCTTGCTAAGCGAGTGAATTGGGCAAGCAGTTTGCTGAACTAGTTTGATTTCTCTCAATGAATTTCTGTACTGCCATGTTCCTTAGAAGCAATTTTCTGATCTATATACAATTTTCATAACTACCTCAACTGCTTGATATGTTCAAAATTGGAAACAAGAAATAAGAACATTAAAAAGCCACAATGAACTTTCTAACATAAAGGGAGGAAACCCACACTGTTATAGACCACTCATGAGTCCATTACCAGACAGGATTTTAGTGTTTCTTCAACAACATATGTATGAAAGAAATGCTAAATGAATTCCATGCAAATAAGCAATTAAAATGAAGGTATCCAAGGGAGGTGCTTTCCACAGATGCAACAGCATAAAAATGGAAGACATACTCAAATTTGCAGCACTTAACTGCACAAATTGCCCCCAATTACTACCATGAGAAAAATAATAAGGAAATGAACAAAATCAGTAGAGGATTAAGAAAAGTGGAAATTAATTCATCTTTGCAAAAAAAAAAGGACAGATGCTCTGATCTCTCTTCATGCAATTAATAATCAATCTTGAATCAAATGATTGAAGAGAAACTCAATATACAAACAAACTGGGAAGTGGCCTTTGTCAATGCAGAATAAAGAATCCACTTACAGCATAATGAAATGGCTGCATATTGGTCTGGTCACCTGAAGTCTGATCTGCAGAAATTGCAAAACCAAATCCACCAAGTTTCCAAGCTCCACTAGAAGTAATAAAAATGGTCTGCAATACCAAGATCTGATTAATTTTATGCATTTGTAATATAAGCCTCAGACTCAGAACCGAAAAACGCTGGGTCTTGACTCTTGAGTAGCTTAGACACCAACTGCTGGAAATGCAATTAAAGGTATTGGAAAAATAAAAAAGTCTCCATCACACAGCAGACTAGGAGGAAATACAATACCAAGTCATTTTCATTTTGGGGGAGCAGATTGCCATCATGAAAGAAGAGAATACAAGCTAACGGCACAATCAAAAGTAAAATCTTTCCAAAAGACAAATTACAGTAATACAATTTAAATTAGCTGCAAGATAATCTACACCCACGAGAAAATATGTACTATCAGAGAAGAAAAGGGACAGGAAAAACTGAAAAAAAAAAAACTAATCTACTAGCATCAGCCATGCTTTGATGACACCCAGAGGAACACCTACCAGTGGGACTAAGAAAAAAGAATCTATTCCCAGGATAGCAATCACACCTCTGTAGATATATCAACAGAATTTTAATTGAGAGAAAAAGAAAACCAAGATGGTTCCTTGTATGAAAGGAAATGTGTTTATGCATGTAAATTTAACAGAAGTTGTCCTTCCAGATAGACTTAAATGGCAAATAGGATTTAGCACTTCTTGACAGTAAATCTGATTGAAGATTTACAGAAAAAGAGAAGAGAAGAGAAGAGGAGAGAAGAAAAGAGAAGGAAGAAAGAAGAGAGAGGCAATGGAACAGTGCTAGCGGCGCCAGCTTCATTATAATATATAGGGCAAAAAAATAAGAAGGAAATGACCCTTGTGCCCCTACTAAGTGATGGTACAATAATAGATTAAAATAAAAAAGGCTTTAATCAGCCAAAGAGACCCTAACAAACATAAAATCAATTATTTCAACACTCCCCCTCAAGTTGGAGCATAGATGCCAATCATGCCCAACTTGTCACACAAATCATTATGCCGCACATGATGAATACCTTTGGTGAAGATGTCTGCAAGTTCTTCTGAGCTGACATAGGGGGTGCACACTTCTCCATTTACAAGTTTCTTTCTAATAAAATGCTTGTCCACTTCAATGTGTTTCGTCCTGTCATGGAGGACTGGATTAGCTGCAATGTTGATAGCAGCCTTGTTGTTGCAATAGAGTGACATAGAGTTGCTGACTGTAAAACCCAGTTCTCCTAACAGATTTCTTATCCACATGATTTCAGCAACTCCATGAGACATAGCTCTGTATTCTGCTTCAGCACTAGACCTAGCCACCACACTTTGCTTCTTACTTCTTCATGTGACTAGGTTTACCCCTACAAAGGCACAATATCCACAAGTAGACTTTTGGTCATCAACTGCCCCTGCCCAATCAGCATCAGTATATACCTTCACCTTTAAATGTCCATGTTTCTGGAACAGCAAACCAGCTCTAGGAAACTTCTTGAGGTATCTGAGGATCCTCTCTATAGCTTCAAGGTGAGTTGTCCTAGGATTGTGCATGAACTGACTAAGGACACCCACTGCATAAGCAATATCAGGCCTGGTCATAGACAAATACAAGAGTCTCCCTACAAGTCTCTGAAACTTCTTCACATCTTTCAAGAACTCTCCCTGACTGTCTCCCAGATGATGGTTAGGTTCAATTGGTGAGTCAATTGGTCTCACCCCCAGTTTGCCTGTATCTTCTAGTAGATCTAGTACATATTTCCGTTGGGAAATAAAGATGCCCTTGTGAGAGCGGGCAACTTCAATTCCCAGGAAATAACGTAAGGGGCCTACATCTTTCACCTCAAATTAAGTGGCTAAGAACTTTTTTAGTCTCTATATTTCAGCCTCCCAATCTCTTGTGATCACTATGTCATCCACATACACAATTGGAGCTGCAATTTTCCCTTCACCTTTCTTCACAAATAGTGTGTGATCTGACTGGCATTGTTTGAACCCCATCTGTTGAACTGCTAAGTGGAACATACTAAACCAGGCCCGAGGAGATTGTTTCAGCCCATATAAAGATTTTTTTAACTTGCACACTTTCTATTCACTGCCTTTAGCACAAAAACCTGGAAGTTGGGTCATGTACACTTCATCTTCTAAGTCACCAATCAAGAAAGCATTTTTTATGTCCAATTGGTGAAGTTCCCAGTCAAGATTTGCCACTAGTGAAAGGAGAATTCTGATAGAGTTCATCTTGGCTACTGGGCAAAAAGTCTTTGTATAGTCCACTCCATATACTCGTGTAAAACCATTTGCCACCAGTCTAGCTTTGTACCTTTCAACAATTCCAACAGCCTTGTGTTTCACTGTGAACACCCAGTTGCACCCCACTGGTTCCTTCCCTTCAAGAAGATCCACCAACTCCCAAGTGCCATTTTTATGTAATGCATCAATCTCTTCCTTCATTGCATCTGTCCATTAAGGTTTGGATAAAGCTTCTGCCACATTCTTAGGAACAGGGATACTGTCAATAGAGGAGAGGAATGCACGATATGAAGATGAAATATGATCATAGGACACAAAGTGACAGATAGGATGGTTAGTGGTACAAGATCTAACACCCTTTTTCTTAGCAATAGGAACATCAAGATCATTAATGACAAGGGAATCAACATTGAAAGGAGCAGGCATATCAATAGAAGCAAGTGTACCTGGCCAATGGGAAGGATCAACCTCTGGTGAAGCCGATGATATTGTGGTTGCATAGTATCAGGTTCCACGGCTCTTGAACTCTACTGGCTTTTGTGGTGGCAAAGAAAGACATGGAATGGAAGAGGGTCAGGTAGAGGAGGTAGTTGAGTCTGAGCCTATTTCTCCTCAACCCTACACTCGCCCTAAGGAGAAACCGAGAAGAAAGGTCGATTCTCAAAGAAGGACGCGTCTATAGAGACATAGTACTTATGAGAGACGGGATAATAGCAATGGTACCCCTTTTGAGATAGAGGGTAACCAAGGAAGACACAGGAATAGCACAAGGAACAAGTTTACCCCGAGTATGTGACAAGTTATCAACAAAGCAACGACACCCAAAAGCACGTATTGGAATGGGGAACAACGGTGCTATAGGAAACAAAAGTTGATGTGGGGCCTTATACTCTAGTAACCGAGAGGGCATACAGTTGATGATGTACGTAGCAACAGAACAACATCCATCCAAAAACGTTTTGGAACATTCATATGGATTAACAAGCCACGAGCTACTTCAAGAAGATGATAGTTTTTTTCTTTCAACAACACCGTTTTATTGAGGTGTCCTAGCACAAGAGCTTCGTTGAAGTGATCCACTTGAAGCAAAGAATTCCGTGAGATCACTATGGAAATATTCCTTTGCATTGTCCGACTGGAAAATATGGATATCAATTTGGAACTGAGTGAATACCATGCGTTGAAAGTCTTTCACAATTTTAGGCACTTCCTCTCTAGATCACATAGGGTAAACCCAGGTGTATCTAGAGTAATCATCAGTCAAGGTAATGAAGTACTTATATCCAGCCTCAATAGGTAGAGTAACAAGGCCCCAAACATCAGAATAAACAATATGAAATGGAAATTCAGATCTTTTATTTCTCAAAGGAAAAGTGCTTCTACAATGTTTACTCAATTGACATGTCTGACACTGCAACTGACTCACTGACAAAGACTCAAACAACTTTGGAAACATAACTTTTAATGACTCAAAAGAAAGATGACCAAAACGATTGTGCCATAAATAGGCTTGACTCTCACTAGACAAACTCAAGGACTCTGTAGCCACAAGACCAGCTTTATTCTCCAACACGTAGAGGCCATCCACCATGCTTTCTCTACCAATCGTCTTCCCGAGGCCAAATCTTGAAACACACATGAAGACGGATAGAAAGTAACTGAACAGTTTAAGGAGTGAGTAATACTACTAATGGAAAGCAGATTTATAGGTAATTTAGGAACATGTAGTACGTTAGAAAGGGTAAGGCCGAGTGGGAGATATATGGTTCCTTCGCCAGATATGGTGGAGAAAGAACCATCAGCTAGTCTCACCTTATCTCTCCCAGAGAGAAGATTGTATGCCTAAAATAAATTTGACTTACCGGTCATGTGGTTTGAGGCTCTGAATCAATTACCCAAGGGGAATCAGAGGTATGAGATGACACATGGAAGGCAGTGGCAATGTTACCTGAAGCAGATGCAAAAGAGGTAGAAGGAGTAAGACCAGTATCCATCTGGAAAAGAGTCCTACCATATAACTCCAAATGGTCATGGAAGGAGTTGATGATCTCTTCCTTAGGGTCAGAATTGGGATGCCTTTCCTGAGTTACCATGGGACCAATCTCTTAAGATGCCATATTAGCTGAGTTATACCTTTTCCAATTCTGCTGACTTGGTTTCTTGCCCTGATCAGTTGTTGACTTCTTACCCAAATCCTGTGCCCATTTAAGTTTTCCATGGAGATCCTAGCAGGTATCTCTGGTGTGTCTTGCCTTCTGGTAGTGAGTGCACCAAAGCTTACTCTTATCATCTGTTCTCTTCTGAGAGTCACCCTTCTTAGAACCACCTCCGAAATTAGTATCTAAACTTCCCCAGACAGCTAGAGCAACTGGCTCCCCCTCTGTAGAATTCATCACATTTCTTCTACTTTCTTCTGACTGAACCAAGGCATAAATCTCCTGAACTAATGGCAAGTCTTTACTTCCCAAGATCTGCACCCTGATGGACTCATATGAAGGATTCAGCCCCAAGAGGAAGGCAAATACCCACTGCTGAGATACAAGTGATTTGAATGCCTTTGCATCCTCATCACACTTCCAGTCAACATTCTGATAGTGATCAAGTTCTTTCCATATCGATGTCAGATCTGAATAGTACACCGAGAGACTCCTTTCCCTCTGCTTGCAAGTGGACGATTCAGCTTGTAGTTGGTATATCTTGGCATAATGTCTCTGCTCTAAATAGGTGGACTTTGCTTGTTCCCATATTTCACAAGCAGTTTCAGCCCACATAAAAGTTTTTCTCACCTGTGGAAGCATGGAAACCAAGAGCCATGACATCACCATACTATTTTCTTGGTTCCATCTATCATATTTAGCACTTCCGCTCTTTGGTTCCTTCACTTTCCCATTGATGTATCCTATTTTTCCCTTAGTAGTGATGTAGAGTTTTATTCCCCTAGACCATTTAAGGTAATTCAGACCATCAAAGGGAATAACAGCCATGGGGAAACTCATATCCATTCCCCCACTTACCCCATTTTGATTTACAGAAATCTCTGAAGTAGCAGAATTCTCAGAAGACATGGTCAACACAGAATTTTTTTATCAAAAAACTTCACCTTAGGATCCCTCCTCATATCAGAACAAAAAGCTCCACACAAGTGATTAGTCCACCTACACTACAGTTTTTGGACTTAATCTGAGCACAAGACCAGCATCAATTTCCAAAAAAAAAACAAGATGATAGATCTGATTTTCAGACCTGTACAGAATAGCAGTCCCAGCCTTCTAGTTTTCTCAGAAGGTCTACAAGCAATAATCACAAGGGGAGATCCTTACACACAAGGCATCAAGCCAACAAGTAGAGAAAACAGGTCATACATGAGCTACAGCAACCTTTCATAGGTACAGGATCACACGATCCAAAACAAACAGAGGAAAATCCTCACAAGGGTGTGCCGACATTCAGTGGTTCAGGTCCATTCGTTTTCCTCTTGGTGCACGACCAAGGGAAGAGAAAGGAAAAAAAATGGGGCGGTACCAGTTGCAGGTCTGATTCGATCAACCCAGATGTACTCCTCTGTTCCACCCAAATTCAGCAGCTTGGAGAAGACACTTGATCGCCCAGATTCAATGGCCACACTCTGATACCATCTTGACAGTCAGCAAAAGAGAAGAGAAGAGAAAGGAAGAGAAGAGAAGAGAAGAGGAGAGAAGAGAAGAGAAGGGAGAAAGAAGAAAGGATTGAGGCAATGGAACAGTGTTGGCGGCACCAGCTTCATTATAATATATAGGGCGAAAAAATAAGAAGGGAAATGACCCTTGTGCCCCTACTAAGTGATGGTACAATAATAGATTAAAATAAAAAAGGCTTTAATCAGCCAAACAGACCCTAACAAACATAAAATCAATTATTTCAACAGCACTATTAACTAGGAAATGTCAATGTTGATATGATGATATTTTTTCTTTTTTTTTATGAATGTTGATATGATGACATGGGATATCTATATTTAATGAAAACTAGAAGACACATGTAAGATATTGCAAATATTTTGATTAGTTTTATTCTTGCATTTCGTTTTTTTTTTTTTTTACATACATGCATACCCACTTACCCACACACACACATATACACATAATGTATCCATACAAATATAGAGAGATGAAGGGAGAGATGATAAGATCAGGAAGCTGCAACCTCAGGTGATATAGCTCGATGAATTAGGTGGGCATTGTTATGGAGAAAATCCAAGGACTCTGCAACCTGGAGCAAACCATGTTTCATCTCTAACAATCCCATTTCCTGCATGAAAGCTAAAAGCTGTGTCAGAAAGTTATGAAAATGCAAAGGATAAATTCATAAATAAATTGAAGCCTGAAATGGTATAGAAAAACACCAGTGCTGGAATTATTTTAGTTATCCCAGATATACAAATCTTTATTGCATAGGTGTTTGGAAAAAAGCTTCGTCAGTCATATGCAAAGGATGCATGAAAAGCAGTATTGGAAAATATTCTACATCCTTTTAATCTGTAAACAGTAAACTTAAAATAACTAGGATTAGACAAACAAGATATGAAGAAAAGCAATCAGAAGGCCCCAAAAAGCAAACTATTTTGTTTGTTTTGTTTCTAGGGGACTTCTCCCCATGTATAGTTTCTCAATGTGATGGCCAATGGACTATACCTGTATTTTTTGACCTATACTTAAATACAGAAACTATCTTACCTTTTCATAAAAGAAAAAGAAAAATACTCTGAATGACCACTTCTGTAGCATAGATTTTCCTTATAAAGGCCATTTTAGTATTCCTCCATGGAATTGTACATGCATATTTAAAATAGTTTAGCAGATCAAATCAATGCTATATAACAATATATTTGACTGGATACAAGCCCTTGTAAATAATTTTTGAAATTCTCTAGTTCCTTCGGTGCTACTGAGTCAAAATGACTAATGATCAGCCAATCACTACCTCATCTGTTTGAAAGAAGAAGCAGCCACTTTATGCTGAAGGGGGAGCATTTAAATACAATTCCAAAATAAATAACAACGAAAAAAACAACAAATATAAAAAGGGAAATGGGACACAGGGGGCCCAGGAGCTCTGCATATAAAAAGAAAGATAGTGGCAGAGGTTATATTTATCCAATGCTGCTTAATTCTTGCATATGAGGAAAGAGGAAGTATAGAGGCAGAGCAGTCAATCCTTTTATTTTCTTGTCTTGATTGGGAGTATGGATTCATTAACACTGCAAAGCTTCCTTCTCACTGCTATAAATAACTATATTACCTGGATTTGGAGGATACAGCTGAACTGACAGTATTGGATATGGAATTTACACTGCAAAGCTTCCTTCTCACTGCTATAAATAACTATATTACCTGGATTTCGCGAGGATACAGCTGAACTGACAGTATTGGATATGGAATTTACACTAGAAACTGAAGTATTCAACATTATATAGCACCCTTGTACAAGTATCCTGGTAGCATAGATCAACAATTTTACCATGCATTTTCCTCTCAAGGGACTCATTGAAAAGGGAAAGCAAATAAATGACAATAACATATGTTACAAGTTAAAAAACAAAAAAGGTGGCAATTGGAGTTCTACGATGAGTTCCTTATAGAATTATGAGAAGTCTCGTACGGAAAACAAAAAAGGACAAGGTGCCACTATTTTAATAGGTTTTAGGATGGGAGTAAGTTGATTAGAGAGTTATTTAAGGAGGTGGATTCTAATCTAAGGGATATAGGAGAGGATCTTGGCAATGTTTTAAAACACAGAGGTGTGATGCGAGGCATTCCAATACCTAGAGGCGTGAAGTGTAGTTCAGAACATAAGAGGCATAAGCCTCCCGAACACAAGGAGGGGGGTTAAGAGTAAGAAGGAGGAGGAAGAAGAGGAAGGCGGGATCTCATTTTTTCTTTATTTTTGTAGGGAGACTGGGCCAAATGGGCCCTAGCCCATTATTATCTTATTGGTTAGTTCTTTCTTGTTATTTTATTCTTAATGGGCCTTTATTTCTTTTTATGTTTTCTAAGTATGCTGATGAGGTGGACGCCCTCTTAGGGGAGAGATCACCGAACTCCTTCTTTCTCCCTTCTTCGCCATTCTTCCTTTTTCCTTTTGCTGTCTTCTTCTTCTTCTCTTCCTCTTCTGCTATAAACTGAAATATTTTACTATTTTCTTTATTGGTCTGAATCACATCTTGGTATTAGAGCAGGTCTTCCTTCTCTTTTATCTTTTCTTTTCTTTTCCCATACACTCTTCTAATCAAAAAGTGTATGGAGAGATAAATTGCTGATTATTCAAAGAACTTGTATGCCTAGTTGGTAGAGGGTTTGGAGAGTTAGAATCTGGTTATAGATTGCCAAGAAAGTGGGGCTGCTGATTTTTTGCCCAAAACCCTAGCCAACTAGAGAGTTTCCGGTTACAGGTTAAAGAGATTGTTTGGGTGTGGCGCTCAAGGCTTGGAGGGTTCCTTTGATCTCCAAAAGTGGGTGGTTGGAGTTGGAAGAGGTTTGGGAAGCTCTGGTTGGAACGACTACTTCTCTCTTTCTCTTTGGAGGCCAGGTACAATTAAAACCCCTAGTTTTGGGATTTTTAAGTGTTGGACTGATCTTAGTTAGTCTATAAAGCTTGAAAATCTTGTTTTTTGATTTTTGTTTAATTAATGGAGCAATCTAGAAGTAAGGTGAAGCAGATCCCGGTGCTGGGGGTTAGTCCCATAGATTCCATTTTGATAGGAGTGACTACAATCAAACTTGATGGAACAAATTATTTAGCTTGGGCACAATCTATAAAAATTCATGCCTATGGTAGAGATAAACTAGGGTTTCCCACGGGCAGTAAGGAGAAACTAGAAGAGACTGATCCTACATATGAGAAATGGATGCAGGATAACTACACAGTTATTGGATGGTTGGTAAATTCTATGCAGCCCCACATTAGTTAACATAATCTTTGGATGACTTCAGCGAAGATGATTTGGGATAGTGTTAAAGAAACATATTCTCAGAAATTGAATGTTGCAAGGGCCTACAAACTGAAGAATAATGTGAAAAATCTGAAACAAGGGGAGAGGAGTGTAGTTTTCTACCACTCAATGTTGAAGTCATTATGATAGGAGATTGATGTTATGGAAGCAGTTGTATGGGAAAGCACCAAGGATGCAGAGACATTCAGGAAATTTGTGGAAAGAAACAGGGTGTTTGAGTTTCTTACAAGACTTAACCCTGATTTGATATTATGAGACAAACTATTCTAGCCAAGGATGAAGTAACACTTGCTCAGGCATATTCTATGGTGAGCAGTGAAGAGAACAGGCGACAGGTGTAGTTACAGGGTCAACCACCTTCAGAACATTTTGCACATGCTAGAATAAAACCAAAGGGGTCAGCTGAGAAGAAAGAGGTGATATGTCAATACTACAAGAAATCGAAACATATTAAGGATACTTGTTGGAAACTTCATCCAGATCTTCATCTAGATAGGTTTCGAAACAACAACTTTAAGAAAGGTGGTCAGTCTGGAAAGCCGGAGAATGCAAATGTTGCTACAACATCTGAAGGTGGTCAGTTTGAAAAATCTGTTGTGGAGCAGATGACAGCAATGAAGGCAGAATTTGAGAGATATGGGAGGTTAATTAATCACTTGGAGACTACTGTTGTAGCTTCCTCCTCAAGCAACACCTCTTCATATGTATTTGCCCATTCAAGTATTCGTGCTTGTGCAAATCATGCTACAGACTCAAGTAATCATAGAATTCCTTGGATTATAGATTCTGGTGCATTAGACCATATGCCCAGCATATCTAAGCTTTTCTGTTCATACCAGCTCCTCTTTGGTAGAGAGAAGATTTCACTTGCCGATAAGTCTCTTGCTCCCATCTCTGGCAAAGGGAATATTATAGCTTCTGACTCCCTTGTTTTGTCCTCTATCCTTCATGTTCCCAAATTTAGCACTAACCTTTTATCTATTAGTAGCTTAACAAAATCAATGAATTGTAGTGTAACCTTCTTTCCTATTCATTGTGTTTTTCAGGACCTGAAAACTCAAAGGACGATTGGGAGTGGCCACGAGGCTAATGAAATATATTTGCTGGATATCTCTTATCGAAGTCCTGGACCACCTAGTGGAGTAGCTTTGGAGTCTATCTCATCAGAGTTAGTTGATAGAGTCATGTTATGCCATTTGAGATTTGGTCATTTGTCTTTTTCAGCTTTAAGTCATTTGTTTCCAGAAATGTTTAAGAGAATATCCCTATCGAGTCTTCATTATGAGTCATGTGAACTTGCAAAACATTGTAGACAATCATTTTCAGTGAGTAATAAAAAATCGGTTTCTACTTTCCATATTGTACACTTTGATGTGTGGGGGCCCATATCATTTATCTGCTATGGGGGATTAGTGGTTACAAGTATTTCATCCTTTTTATTGATGATTTCTCTCGTTACACCTGGATTTACCCTGTGAAATCCCGGGATAAAGTGCCAAATATTGTACAAAAATTTCATGAACTTATCCTTACCCAGTTTAATGCTCGAATCAAAATATTCTGATCTGATAATGCAAAGGATTATTTTGAGAAGAGCCTTTCCTCCTACTTTGATACCTTTGGAGTTATTCATCAGAGTTATTGTTCCTACACTCCACAACAAAATGGAGTGGCGGAAAGGAAGAACCAACATGTGGTTGAGGTTACGAGGAGCCTCCTTTTTGCTTCTCATGTTCTTGTTAAGTTTTGGGGGGATGTTGTCTTTACAACTACATACTTGATAAACCAGATGCCTTCCCGAGTTCTGGGTTTTAAAACCCCTTTAGCCTCCTATTTCCAAACGAGGATCTTTTCTCTCTTCCTCTCCGAGTGTTTGGGTGCACTTGTTATGTTCATGTTCATAGTCACCAAAGACATAAGTTTGAGCCTAAAGCACACAAGTGTGTCTTCTTGAGATATGCCTTCACATAAAAGGGGTATTGTTGTTTTGATCTAGTTCATGGCACTTGCTTTGTTTCCAGAGATGTCACATTTGTTGAGTCTGTTCCTTTCTTTGGTACTTTTCCTGAGGGGGAGCATTCAAAGGAGTTGTTTGCGATGTCACCATCTGTCCTTCTAATCCCCATTAAGTCTTCTATTGAGTCTCCTCTCATCGAGTCTTCTAGTGGGCCTTCTTCTCTTGTTCTTGCTCCCGCTCCTCCTCCTACTCATCCTCCCACATTTTCTTCCCATCCTATTGTTCAAAGGTGGTACCAGAGACAAAGACTCAAGGATGTGTAAGTTGTTTCCACACCTTCAGATGAGCCTCTTGCACCTCCCATCCCTATTGAGGTAATAGGTCAACCCTTCCATCACTATTGCGGAAAGGTAGACATTTACTTGAGACTACTCATTCTCTAATGGTTCAAAGCAAGGTCCCAAAGAAGTTTTGGCCTCATGTTGTTCTGACAACTTCTTATCTCATCAACCGAATACTATCCAAGGTTTTGGGAATGAGAACCCCATTTTCTATCCTATGTCCAAAGCAAGTTGTGCTCTCTTCCTCCTAAGGTTTTTGGTTGTGTATGTTTTATTCATGTTAGTGATCCTAAATGGACAATGTTGGATCCAAAGGCAATCCGTGGGGTGTTCTTGGGTTATTCTCATACACAAAAAGGGTATAAATGTCTTGATCCAGCTACCAGAAGGAAGTTCATCACTAAGGATGTCACCTTTTGTGAGTCACAATCCTTCTTTGAGCCTTCCTAGAATCCTCTTCAGGGAGAGACTAGTGGAGTGAAAGAGACTTCCTCAGAGGCTAACCCTTTTGTCTCAGCTCCTACTTCCCCTAGTTCTTCCTTAGACGCTCCTCATGTTGAACCTTCTTCCTCTTGTCCAGTGGAGACTACAAATGATGAAAACCCTCCTCATGGTACTACTCCTTGTCCTGAGGCAATTGGTCATGCCTATAATGATGACCTTGATGATGAAAGGCAGCTAAGTGTTTATCGAAGAGAGACCTACTAGTGAATGACTACGACCAATCAGGAACATCAGATTCCGGCCAAGGTATTGCTCCTCCAATTACTTCCTCTAATCCTTATTTAGATCTTCTTATTGCCTTGTGGAAACCGATTCGTTCATGCACTCTTCAACCTATTAATATATTTCTTTCATATTCTCACTTGTCTCCTGCCTATTACTCTTTTGTATTGGCCTTGTCCTTTGTCTCTACCCCTTCTAGGTACTCAGAGGCTATCATTGATCCTAAATGGAAGGAAGCCATGGATGAGGAAATGAAAGCCTTGTTGAAAGCTAACACTTAGAAGCTTGTGGATCTACCAGCCAGGAAAAGCAATGTAGGGTGCAAGTGGGTATATACAGTCAAACACAAGGCTAATGGTTCCACCAAAAGGTATAAAGCCAAATTAGTTGCAAAAAGATTCACCCAAAAGGAAGGGATTGACTATATAGAGACCTTTACTCCAGTTGCCAAATTGAATGCTATACGGGTGTTACTCTCTCTTGCAGCAAATTTTCTTGGGAATAACATCAGTTAAATGTTAATGCTTTCTTAAAGGGAGATCTACAAGAAGTCTACATGGACCCTCCTCCAAGGTATTACATGAGAAGAAAGGTATGCAAACTAAGGAGGACATTATATGGCTTCAAACAATCTCCAAGGGCTTGGTTTGAAAGATTATGCAAGGCAGCGAAGGTTGTTGGGTACAAGTAGAGCAGTGCTGATTACACATTGTTCTATAAAATAAATGAAGGGAAACTAACAGAATTGTTTGTTTATGTTGATGATATGGTTGTTACAGGAGATGATTCGAATGAGATTCGAAAGTTGAAAGACTTCTTAGCCTTAGAGTTTAAATCAAAGATCTGGGACCTCTGAAATATTTCTTAAGAATAGAGGGTGGCTAGACCTAGAGAGGGAATATACATCTACCAAAGGAAACAGCAGGCATGGAGAGGAATCCCAACAACATTAATCCATAACAAACTAAAAAGTCTATCATTTTTATAAAGTAATAGCAATTTATTAATTACACAAAAAAAAAGTATGAGTACAAAGTGTTAAACATCTATTTGAGAAACACAATGTTTCTTAAACCCATAAAAATAAAATTAGTGTTGTGTCGAGTGATTAAGTGTTAGTGGGTCTGCTTAACATTCTATGTTTTAGTGTTATATTCTGTTATTGGGCCTAAACTGGTTTTATTCTTGTACTGTCTAGGTGTCCCATCACTAATCAGGGGCATTCTAGTCCTTTCATTGTATCTTCCTAATGTTAATATATGTACTAGTTTCTAGGGCCAGCTGAAAATAGATTCCCGCCCATACACAGCTCTCTTCTCTTCTCCTCTCATCTCTTCTTGCTCTTCTACTTAACCATTTCAGCAAACAATAGAATTCAGCCCAAAATAATTCATTCCTAACCACCCTGTGTCTTGCCCATGCCTTGCCCAAGAGTTGGTCAATCTCTGTATTGTTTGCACCTGCACATGTATCCCTGCTATTAGCCACATAAGCGTTTTTGCTTCATTCCTATAAATCAATAGAACATCCTCCTTTCTCTGCAACCAGCCCACCACCACCTTAGAGTCACCTTCAATCACAATCTTCTTGATTTTCATCTAATACACCTTTGTATCCCCTATTTTGTAGCCAACTAGCCATAATTCCAGCTCTTAGAGAGTTACGTTCCCCTATTGCCCGGGAGAACAACGCCCTAATATTGCCCTTCTCATCTCTAAATGCACCCTCTATCCCTTAAGGTCCCAGATACCCATGCTGCTCCCATGAATATTTAACTTGATGAAGCCCTCTTCCGCTGGTGTCCAACTTCTATAACTTTTCTTTTCCCTCTGCACCATGCTCACCAATTCCATACTATCATCTGCAGAGAAGGGATGGAAGAGTTCAAATGACTTAATCCAATGCACCACCTTAAAAAGTCTATCAATTCTAATACAACCCCTCATTGTAGACCAATGATCAACACAAAATTCCAGCAATCTCTGAAACAATTTCCAAAGTAAGAACTTAAACAGCATCATCCTTTTGTTTTCAAGCGAAGCAGGAAAATCCCCTTACCAATGGCTATAAATTTAATTCGATTACCAAGACATCATTCTTGCAGCAGCCAATGAGCAGAAAACTCATCTCCAAGATTTGCCTTTAAAATCTCTCAACCAAGCATCCATCCAACAGCTCTATTCTGCTTCTTACCCATCCAACGCCAACTACACAAATACAGCCTGCGTTCTGTCATGAGCTCCTTCTTTCCATCTTAGGTGAAGGATGTTCATAGTCTGGATTTCACACCCCACTATAGGTGCCACATAGGTAGAAAGAGGAACTTTTGATGTTCTTGATCAGATTATGATTTTATAGTGATCTTGTCTTGAGATTGAACACCTTAGATATTCGTATTAATATAACGTTGATCATCAATCAATTTTACAGTGAGTTGAGTATTCAAAGACCCACATTGTATTTTAGGAGTTCTCCCTAGCCTTAATATTTTATAAATCCATCTTCTCTTACATCTCACAAAAAAGAAATAAACAAGTTGGTGAATAGATAGGCTTGTAGAAGTTTTAAAGGTCAAAAGAGATCCATCAACATCAAATGGTTGTCAAAGATATACAAACCAAGTAATTTTTCCCATGTAAGAGCAATCAAGGAAGTCCAATTAACATATATGGTAGGATATCAACAAAAAGCTATCCCCAGTGTCACACTGTCACATCAGTGCACTACCCATTTTCTGTAGGCATATAACAATCTAAGATTGATTTGCACTTCTAGGAAGCCGTTGGCATGGGAAAAATTACATGTTAATACTTTTTAACAATCCTTAATACATTCCTGTACTCAATCCTTAATACTTTTTAATGAAAACCCACTTGTTATTGATAAAAAGAGGCCTTTGGCATAGTCAATGACATGGGATTTAAACATGACCATGGTTCTTGCATAAAGAAAATTTCGAGAGGACTTCACAAATAATTTCCACCAAACAAGAAGAAAGAACATTTGCTTCTTTTGCATCTTATTTCCAGGGAACAGAAAGAAAAAATTTATCATGGATTATTTCTTGAACAATGCCTCAACATTGTTCACAGAAAGACGCAATGAAAAACGTCCAAGCACAGAGTCTGTCCTGTCTAAGTTCTTCACCATTTAGATTTTTTTTCTTATACTTTTGTCAATCAGAACCATCTTTAGAAGGGGTATACACTTCTTTTAAGATAAACAATATGCAGATAATTCCAGCATACATCTCAACCTTTAGAGATGCAATAATTTACACCTTAGCATCCTCATGCCTTTCTAGAAGGCAGATATCCAATTGTGTTCCACCTTATAGCACTAGGTATAAGTATAACAGAAAAAACACCATCATCAATTGATCATCATCATTCAAGCCTTATCCCAACTAATGTGGGGTTGGCTACATGAATCCTCTTTCACCATTCTGTTCTGTTTAATGCCATTCCATTGTTAAATTATGAGCATTTAAATCATTTCTTACTACTTCAATCCACGTCCTTCTGGTGTACCCCTCCCCTAGCCCTTCTAGCCTCTTAACTTGCAACAGATCACTTCTTCTTACAGGTGCTGTCGATAGTATATGCATGTAACCTAACCATCTTAGTCTACTTTCTCTTCTATAAGAAAGTTCACACTCTGCATCTAGCACCAACATAATTCTCCTTAAGTCAGTGTGACATACAGTGTCCTGAACCAGCGAAGAGAACAAGGTATACATCTCAATAACGAGGCAATCTATATCAGGCATGAACATACACATCTTTAATTTAGTAAGGTAATACACGTCCTGTACTACATCAGAGAGTGAGTCTTTTTCTGACTTAAAATTATCAGAAGAATCTCATTGCAAAGTTTTTCCTGGAAAAAGAACAATATTTCTTTTAACTTCTGGAGTGGGTGCCATTAGTTTACCACATATCTCGAAGTATGAACTGTGAAACAAGATTTCTGTTTCTTATCTAAAAAACAAGAATTACTGGCTAATAAGCATATTATAAAATTCATTTTTCCATATTAAGGAACACTTAAGGGAAAGTATTCATACTGTTCCAGTAACTCTGTGTTAAGTTAATAAGGGGACAAAGTGCAATTAGGAGGAGAAAAACATCAATTGCACTGAATTATGCCTACATGATTCTAGTTTGACCTTGCAATCACAGCAGAATATATAGTTCTCCAGACGCATCCAATAAAACATTTAGCAACAACTCATGAATGTAGAATTAAAGTGAAGCTCGCTTGCATTCTAGCTTTCTAGGGAAAAAGAAAACAGCAATAGATCTCTCAATAAAAGAAACCAATTTGAATTACCAAATGTGAATACTGTAATAGAGAAAGGAAAAGAACAGGAATGTAAAAGAAAAGCCTAAATAAACCAGGAAAGCACAAAATAGAAATAGATCCTCCAATTTGCAATTGATACAAAATTCCATTACCTACCATCTCCTCGAGCTCCTTGGGCGTCTTAGCGATATTATCAACTGCACCGAGCGTATTAGCAACCGAAGCAAAGAGCGGCTCAGTGACCATGGCCATCGCATTTTTATTCTCATCCAATGCCTGAACCACATGAACAATTCCCGGATGCCGAAGCCGGACCAACCGAGCAGCATCAGAACGAATTATATCGAAGAAAGCGTCTTCCGCAGCCTTGGACAGACCAGCACGAGCGCGTGCCTCAGAGAATGCCCGCTTATCGAGGACCCATACGCAGACGATTGGATATTGTGATGGAATCGATCCACGGGCTTTGGCAGAGTAGAGCTTCCATGCAAGGCCAGGGCCGCCAGATCCAATCTGTTCGATCAGATTGTAGTCCTGAAGGGGCCTTGGGCCGGTGACTTCTTGGACTGTGGTCTGTACCTTCCTCTCGATCACAGCTGCGGTCTTTGCCAGAGCTTGAGTTAAGATTTTCATGTTCAAAGCCATGGCTGAGATATTGAATTTGAATCAAATTTTGATGAATGTGCTATGCTAACATCTTGGCTCGGAGAAGAAGAAGAAGAAGAAGAAGACTTGGTGGGAAAAGGGATCAATCCACTCCATTTCGACCAGCTCCCTCCCCCTCTCTCGGTCTCGGTATGTCATCTTCCCTGCAATTCATCACATTTGCTCCAGAGTCCCGACAGTTTACAACCGAAACGTATGTTGTAAAAATACCAGCCACCGCCTTCTCATTATTTTCTATGTTTCTAAATATATTAAAGTTTTGAAATCACACACAACTGCCCATGGGTGATCTTGGGCCGGGCTTAGCGCCTATTCTAAATGCTCTTGTATGGACCCAGGCCTAGTACTCGTGATTTAGATTTTGAATGTGTTTGGATTTTTACGTTTTAAACATTTTAGATTTAAATACATGTGATTAGGGGTGAGTATGGATCGGTTCGGTTTGGTTTTATGGATTGTAGGTTTTTGGAATTGGAAACTATTTTGTGAAGGTCGGTTTTGGCCTTGGTGTTTTTAGGGTTGGTTCCAAGATCTACTCTCTCCCTTCAAAAAAATGAAACACGTTCTTTAAAAACGTGATTTTCAATAAATATAATATATAGTTTATAATTTATATTATCTTTATTGATTAAATTAAGTAATTTAGTATGAAAATTATCATAATATATTAATATATGGTTCAAAACTTATCATTATAAATTAAATTTTATAAATATTACCTTTTACATTATTTTTTATACACATTCAAATATTAAAATGAAAACAAATTATCAAACCACTTAAGTAATTCAATGGTCAGACCATAGCCTTTGCAACCATAAGTGCTTTGGCTTAAATCTTCACATTCTCAAAAGTATTTTGG
Organism: Nelumbo nucifera; assembly: GCF_055504915.1. Lineage (NCBI taxonomy): Eukaryota > Viridiplantae > Streptophyta > Magnoliopsida > Proteales > Nelumbonaceae > Nelumbo > Nelumbo nucifera. The sequence continues at coordinate 16,882,411 of NC_142649.1, forward strand.
GGTTTATTTCAAGACAAGTTCAGTTACACCAAGACCAACCAAGGGTGGTTCATCAGATTGGTTTGGGTAGGATAAACCCCTAGACCCTAAAATTGGTTTGGGTGGGGCTTGGTTTCAAGAATTTGGAACTAGACCCTACCCTATAAGAGATTGGATAGGGGCAGTTCAAGGCTAATTTGAGGTTGGTTTCATTCAGTTCCGACCCATTTGCTCGCCCCTACATATGATTTAAATTAAAAATATGGTAAAAGATGTATTTTTATCATTAAAGTGAAACAACAAAAATTAATAACTATTATAAGGAAGGAATGCAGTGTTGTTTAAAATAATTAATCTTTATTTTAGTAGGGCATGATCCTAAGTCCAGCAATGTTGTTTAAAAATTAATAACTTCTAAGTCCAGCTGTCCGGTAGGGCATGATTCTATCCGGAAAGTATGATACACAATTAGATAATAAAAACTTCAAACACAAATGGTCCAAAGTGATAACAACAATATATCATATAGAGGAAATTACACACCTTAGGTAAACATTCACTATTATAATTTAAGTTAATTACACGAGCAATGACAAATAATTAGCGCTTAATACTTAACTAATACGAAATATTCCATGCTACAACCCACAAAACTTCCATATAACATGCATCCCACGTCTAGCTGCTTCTTTTTAATATAATTTTTTATATTATATAAACTATGAACAGTCTGATTGTTTGACTCGAATGATTGGTTCACTCTAATAAAAATAATAAAAAAATTAAAAAACGGTCAAATCGTTCGAACAATTCGAATGGTTTGAATGGTGAATCAGCCGATTCAACAGTTTGCTGACCAAAATCAATGGTATTGAGGAAAAAAACAATTTTAAAGAAAAAACGGAACCAATCAAATAACTGATTATCGGTTTTTCTGATCCAACCGTCCGATCTGGTCCGATTTTGAAAATCATGATTGAAAGTAGTTCCACATTCCCCTATAAAAGCACCACTTGAATATAGTAATGGAAGTCACGACTAGCGTGTATGGCGACTGAAACTGGTTGCTTTGCTATAGCTTTCAATAGTGCATTTTCATCGTTTGATGGGACATCCACATATCCATTGATACTTGTTGCATGACAAAGAGTACCAAAATCCAAGAATGCCCAACAAATACCAGCTCTTGCTCAGATAGAGAAATTTGTTGACCTTTCTACAGGAATGTTACGATCTATCTAATGGATGCCAAAAGGTTGCAGAATGGGTGGGCGAATTTCAAAAATTTCCTACCTTCCTTCAATTGGGAATCGTATTCCCTAAATTTAGAATACCATATTCAATGATCTTATTTGAACCATAATCAAATCAGATCTGAACCAAAAGGTAAATGGGAGGATTATACCTGATTCGGAGAAACAGTATCTCCCAAAGTTGGTGTTCATGCCCAAAGAAAAAACCAAGATCCGCTCCTGCTGAAGATGACACAACTGTGGATGGAACGGAACCAGCAGGGTGCATCTTACACACTGGATCCTTCGCAAGAATCCTTTGGAAACTCTGAACACCGAATATTCTTCAGTCTTTCTTGCAAGACTGATGTCAAGAACTGATTTCTTGACTTCCTATTGTTGCAAAGATCGAAGATGGCTGAACTGCTTTTCTTCCCTCTGGAGTATGAATGAGATCTAATCTCAATTCGCAGGGAGTTTTCTTTCACCAAAATCCTAGTTCGAAAAATGATGTATTTTTTCTCTCTTGTTTTTCTCCTCTTTTCTTCTTGATTAAAAACCTCCGAATTAAGAGTTATCCCAATCCAAATCTATATTTGGATAGGGGATTATCTTAATCCTATCTGCAGATTAAGTTAGTTTACTCCTGATCTTATCAGGAGGTTACCAGATTCAAATCTAATTTGAATTTGGTCTCCTGGAGTGGATAAGGTCAAAGGCCCAATCTTTTTACTAACATCAATCTCAGATTCGCCCCATAGATGGGTGATCATATCAGCCCAGCTCGAAATGGGCTTTTGGCCCATTAGATGTTCAGTGTTTAACTAGCTTCCAATCTGCTCCCCACTGAGTGCCCCACGAATTCTTGAGTAGCCAGTACTTCATGCCCTCTTCACTTGTACCATAACCAACCACTGTAACAGCATGGTTTAAATCAGTTCCACATTCCCCTGTAAAAACACCAGTTGAGTAGAAGAGGAAGTCGTTGGAACTAGCGTCTATTGCGACAGAAACTGGTTGCATTGCTACTGCCTTCAATAACGCATTCTCATCATTTGATGGGACGTCCACATATCCACTGATACTTGCTGGATGGGATGCTGATTTCTCTGTGTCGCACATTCCCTGCACTCCTCACTGTAAGGGTAGTTTTCTTCGCTGTTAATTCCCCCAGTTTGTTGGATATACTGGAATGCAGTATCCATCCAACCACCATTACAGCCATTATTTTCAGTGTTGCAGTCAACCAGCTGTTGCTCAGAAAGGGAAATTCGTTGGCCTTTCTTGATTTGGATAATTCCTTCTATTGCTGCCACTGCCGAGAATGCCCAACAACATCCTATATATATTGAATTGATTGCTATGTTAGTGAATTGTACGTATTGTAATGCTTTGAACCCTAGTTGCCCTTGCAGCCCAAATTATATATATACTTGGTAGAAAAGAAAAAAAAAAAAAATATATATATATATATATATATATATATATATATATATATATTGCCACTTACCACAACGGCCTTGGTCTTTGATGGGGGTAACAGCTCCTTTTTCTCTCCAGTCTAGACTTGGCGGAACATCAGTCACATTTTCGTAACTGAAACTGCGGCCATGGGGAAATTTTGATGATGGCCTTTGTTGTGCAAAATTTATGTAGCCATTACGGTAATGCTTTAACTCTTCATCGGTCCGGTCAGCAAATACATTTATGCTTTGCTTGTATGGTCTATCACCAGCCAAGTTGAACGAATCTATGCGCTCGGCATTGTTCTTGAATATGTTGAAGCGTTTCTCCTTCTCTACATTGTCTTGGTATACAACTCCATGGCGAGCCATCCATTGCTCAAACCTCTCCAACTTAGATGCTTGCTGGAGAGTGCGGGCATTGGCTTGAGAAGTAGAAGCTCCTAAAATGATGATCAATAGCGAGGCCATGGCACAGGTGATGAGTTGACAGCTGGCCATTGTCGTCTGAAACAACTGATAATTAACTAGTTATATGATGATGAATAAGAGGAGAACAAATTAAAGGCTAAGCAATTGAGGATCGATGTCCAATTCCTTTTGTGGTTTTCATTTATATAGATCGATCGAGCTGCATTTGCATGCACTTCCCCCCAAGTAGAACAATACAAACTATGTTAATTTCCTTGCCGTGCAGGGGGTGTGGCAAGAATTACATGCGCAAATTGGGGAATCATATTTTCTTGCACTTTGGAAACGGAACCGTGACAAAAAGCAACTTAATTTACTTACTCTTATACTTGCATTCGGTCTGTCACAAGTGTCCTTTATACATCATATAAAACAGATGTGACTGACAAAAACTATTAGAATAAAAGTAAGTATTCAGACTTCATAAAGTTATATGATGATTGAGATGGTCTAGAGTTGGAGATTAAGGTTGTGTTTAATGTTTCCACTTTCATCTTCAATCATTTTCGGTTGATCAATACAAATTGGCATATTTGATGCTATTTATAATTGACCAATTTAAAAATAGAACTTGTTGACCCATTTGTTCCTCCAGGTTGTAGGTCAATGGTTCAACAATCCGAGTTGAACAGGTTGATAACCCACCCGTGAAATCGTCACAAATATAAGTTAAGAAAACTACACATTGAGACAAATGCCGAAGAGGTTCCTTGGCTTTTGCACCCAATTAATTGGAGAATCCAACTTGAACCGTAACATTCAGTAAGAACTTTCCTCATGTCATATGAGAGAGTGGCATCCATTACATGCGCAAATTGGGGAACATATTTTCTAGCACTCAGGGGACGCAATCATGATCAATGTTACTCTTTCCTGGACCACAAACTATTCAATGTTTAATGAGTTCGAAACTATTTTTTCCTAGTCTTGTACTTCCATTCACTCTCTCGCAAGTGTCCATTTACACGTATATAAACATTCGTATACATGTAATTGATAAGTGATCGATGAGGGGTGATCTAACCGTTCGGTCACGAAGAGCCATGTGGCTAGCCCAAACCATTTAATGACATGTCAGCGCCATATGGAGGCAGGTCGCACCCACCAAGTCTGCCCAAGCCGACCAGCTCGACCTACGTCTCGACTGATGGAAGACCAGCAAGTCACTCCACAGCAGAGTGGAGCACATCACCTCGGGAGAATGAGTTGGTGACTTTGGATGACAACTTGACCTCCCTGACCTGGGTAGACAAAGACTTGAGTAGCCCGCCGACCTCTGGGTTACCGATAAACATGACACATTATCCTTATGCGATTAGTATGCCTATCGGTTCCGAAACAAATGGCGGCATGTCGTCCATGCCTTCTCAAGGTACTCATCATTCATTGCATTTTATCTCTCTAGCTCTTAGAATCTCCCTTCGCTTTCTTGCTCACTAAACTCGACTAACATAAGCATCGGAGTGCCTAGCTGAAGTCGAAACCCCCAGGTACTCTGATATCTTTCTTCCTGCATACTGGTCTGTCAACCTCAACACCACTCGTTTGAGTTGTCCTCCGGTAGGGCAGTTAGGTGATAAGATCACCATTAATTGACACCATTTGTGGGAATCTAAACAAAAAATCCAGTTCAACCTCTCACCACATTAGTCATAAACTCAGCATGTCATCCCCAAAAAACAACCAAAACAAAGGAACCTCCATTGGGGGGCAAACGTAGGTAGTCGAGCCCTCGTTGGTTCCTGATAACTCTATATTTTGATGCCTCAACGAGCATCATTTTAGTGTTACTTGGGCCTTAGAATAGTCAAAATGTGTCATTTTCCCAGTTAAATTCAATATTGTGACCTTTGAGGGTCCCTGTGCAAATCCTGTAAAAACTAGGAAATTTATAGAGTTTTTTACAGATTTTGGAAAGCTGGTGAGAATTCCAGCTGAGAGAGGGGGTGCTTCTAAAATTTCTCCATGACTATATCCCCCACTATCCCCCGCTTTCTCCAAACTTATCTATAATTCCTATTTATCTTCTAAATTATCTCTAATTCCAATTTATCCCCAAAATTATCTCTAATTTAGTAGAGAGTTTCTCTCCTAAATTATCTCTAATTCCTATTTATCCTCTCCCCTACTTTTTATCTATATCTCTCTAAAGAAAGTTTGGATTAAAAAATTTTAATAATTATTTAAATATTCTAACAAAATTAAATAATAACTTTAAAATATTTATTAAAAACACAAAAAATAACTTTATATTTTTACAAAATATATCACGAAATTATGTTCTAAAAATTTAAATATATCACGAAATTTGTCAACCAACTTACTTATTTTTCTATTTTACAAAGAAAGTAATTAACTTGTTCCTTAATTATAAACAAAATAAATAAAATATTATGGCTTGTGCATGGTTTACCCCAATTTGTAATTTTCCTTCATTATGAATCAAGGCCAACTTGTACCACACAAGCAGGAAGCTGAATCAGGAAACTATGGGTTGGTCTAGTAGATCGGTGAAAATGTTCATTTCGTTAAATAATACTTTCTGAATTAGTGACAATATACTAGCAGAAACTCATGCCTTGCTATTTGTAACAGAAGAAAAAAAAGAAGGAAAGTAATAGACCTTATTTAATTAAAAAGAACATAGAGATTTTGAGAAAATATTTGGAATGTTGATTTTAGAAGCTAGATTGGGCATGATCAAGTCTTATCATGTCTGTGTTGGGTTAAAGTTATAAACCATAAGTATCAGAGAAGTTAAAAAGCTGAAGTTGTTGAAGTGTGGCATTTCTGGTGTATAATGCTAATGTTATTTTAATCAAAAGAGTGAGCTTGGAAGATTAGACACATTGTGAATTGTGATTAAGGGTCATTGGTGACAACTAGGGACTTTTCATAGCTACTTAGACACAAGACCTCTAACATAGTTTGGGGGCATATAACTTTCCATGTGTTCCAACCTGGGGTAAGCTACTTAGGTGTCCCACCCTCCTAGAATGGAGAGTGATAGGTTCAAAAATCAGCTAACTAGAATATGATTCCAAATGAATGTTTCTAGTATCAAATATTTAATTTGGATGACACAGAGAAGTTCTATCAATATTCTTTAAAGTTCTGAAGATAATTCTTTATAAATGAAGTCATGTTTAAAGTCAAACAGTTTGCTGAAACTTTGCTGTTCTATCCAATATTCCTAATTCATTGGAGACCATCCCATGGTGTTGATTGAAAACTTCTTTACCAAACCATATTATAATGAATAGAGCGACAGATTTGAGGCTATAAATTATAACAATACAACTGTTATGAGCTTGGACTTGTGCAGCATAGTAGAAGATGTGACATCCATTGCTCCAATTTAATTAACAATCAGTCAATGCCATGGACCTTAATTTAAATTTACAGAACTGATGTGGGGTTCAGTGCTAGATATTAGATAAGATTGTCATAAAATAGTGACCATGTTCAATGGGCATGGGCAAATGGTAGCCTTAGAATCTAAGTTTAGACAAGTCATCGTCAATCTTAAACAAAATAAAAGAAATAAACTTATCAAGAATGGACGCTCACGTCAACCCAACTTAATTAAAACCATTACCTCTAGACGAGATATAACGAGAAGACAAGCGGCCTTAGATATTTGATAAAAGAACAAACTAAAGACATACTTGCTGGGTTGATTTGCATTAGTCTATACTGTAAATCTGCGGTGTTTAATAAATGAAGCTCCATTACAAGCAACAAGTTAAGGGAGACATTCATTGATCCAGTCCAGCAGCCTTGTAGTCATTTCGTTCTTTTCTCTGTTTTATCTTTTTCTTCCAATAGTCGTCCAACACAGAGAGATCCCCATGAGCCCATGACTCAACTTGCCATGAATCATCCCACCTAACCAATGGGGATCTTTCTGTGTCCACTAGAGAGTAGATATATGTTTTGGGCACTTTTGGCACAAAATATATGCAACAGGGACAAGTTTCAGACATGTTTCATGTTCAACTTTTTAATTGAACAATATGACTATGGGAGGCAGATAATCAATGAAGGTTGAGCAATGTCAAAAGATTTACCTATCCAAAACTCTGATGTACACGCGACTTGAGATTTGAGAACTCTGAGAAACAATGGCATTGAAGCTAAGAGGACAAACTTGTTTCAATGGTAGAGAGGACAATCTTGCTTCAATGGTGGAGAACTTGCTTCAATGGCGAAACAAATAACCACAAATGGATTGAAACCCTAACACCTTTTGATCTTGCACTTGATCTAATGACTAGTGGAACAAAGAGCAAAGATCTGAAACTTAAATAATGGATTAATCTTCAATGGTGGAAGTTCATTTGACTGAGAACTGAGAAAAACCCAAAGATCTTTGTTCAACAGTTCAACTCTTGCAGCAACTCTCTCTCGACCCTCTCCTCTTACGGTCTTACCCTCTCTCGACCCTCTCCTTACCCAAGTGACCCTAACCCCTTTTGACCCAATGGGTACCCTCGACCCATCCCACTCTGACCCTCTTTTTCCTTGACCCTAATGGATCACTTGACCCATATAACCCACTATTGAAATGGGTGGGTTTTGAAGCGGGTGGGTTGGGTGGGTCAAAAGGGTCAGGGTCAACATTGTCACCCCTAATTTCTTTATTTTGAATTAAGAGATGTTTGGATGTAATTCACGGCGGGTAGAGAGTGGATAGGAAAAGTGAGTAGGAAATCTGGGCTGAAACAGGTTGGCCGTGTCTCAACTCTCGATTGTATGGGATGGAATTAATTAAGTTGATAAGAGATGGGAGGTGTCTCCAAGTACCTTGTGGTTGTGGACATCTTAGAAAAACATAAGACATGATTAAAGAACGTAAGTCAATGGTAGGCTTTTAGAAAAGAATTAAGTCCATGAGCTAAAAGCTAGCGTCTATCTCAAGAGAAGACTAAGAGTAGGAAAAGTGAGTAGGAAATTGGGAGGTGATGAGGGGTAATTTGGTCCACCAAATGATATTATGATACGTGGCTTTCAAGTGATATCTCAGTGCTAAGTAAGCAGATCACCTCGGCAGGTTGGCTGGTAGCACCTAGCGGGGCTGACCAAAAATACCTCATCTTGGCCGATTTGAAGGACCTCCGAACAAGGGAGTACTTACTTCGTAGATCGATCGAGCAAAGAAAGGTACTGCTGGCGACCTACAGAGCGTGCTCACTGACTTGTCACACAAATCCGTTGCTAGACCGAGTTCTCCAGATATTAATGAATCGACCATTGGGCCGGATTACTTACATTACACGCATAAGAGCCAATTGGATGGACCTAAGCCCTCTGCACAGATTACGTAATCGACATAATTACTCTCCCAACTTAACGGAAACAGCTCTGCGAGAACCTGAGACCCATTACTAGAAGGTCTCTGAGCACTTACGCCTATATAAAGGTCTCATTTCTACAGAAGAGGTATGCATGATTATAAGCTCTCGCACTCTCTAATCTCTTAAGACCTTCTAAGAACTCTTTGTTGCCTTAAGCATTGGAGTGCCCACCCCGGGTAAAAACAACCCGAGCACTCTAACTCTCGCCTTTTGCAGAATGATACAGCTTGGCCACTAAATGTGAGCATCCGATTCGGCATCCAAGTCATCTGCCACGTGAGAGCCGCCTGATCGCATACCATCAATTGGCGCCATCTGTGAGAGTACATGGAAAAAAGCTAAGTTCTCATTTTTAAGCATCTTACACTAATATCCATGTCTTCATCAAGCAACCAGCCCTCCAACAACAACAATAATCAAATCATTAAGGGACACGAGCAGCTTAGAATGATACCATAAGTACCTTCAGTGACTACCGGAAATGTGCCTTTAACCCCACCAGGCGTCCCACCCACTCTAGACCCAACCATGACACCATCTCATGTGAATGCGCCTCCTCCTGCAGATAAGCCCTCCGTGGCTCCCACTGGAGCCGACACGCGCTAGTTCTATGACCTGGTGTAATGTATCTGCGGAATTAGCAATCAGATGAGAGCCTGTGAGGACAAGTTTGCCACCCTAATAGGGGGCAACAATAGACACAACAACCGCAGATTCAACAACAACAACATTAGAACCAGCGAGAACCGGGTGTCTAACCAGTTGGGTTCCCAGATAGATTCCCAACAAAGTCTAACCGAGTTCCTGACATCTGATTGGGTTTCTAGTCAGATTCCCACAACATCTGCTTGGGTTCCCAATCAGATTCCCAACCAGGTCTGTGACCGGGTTCCTAACCAAAACCTTAACCGACCCCTTGTAGAGAACTGGGTGCCTGACCAAAATCAAAATCAGCTCCCAGTAGAAAGTTGAGCTACTACTCCCATAGGGACTGAAGCCGCCAGTTCCTCCAAAGGATCCAAAAGAAGGCGTCATAGACGTAGGAATGGAAACAGGGCAGGGATTACATTACCCATCCCCGACCTCGACCCCCAAATCATCCCCCATCCCCATCGGGGAAAGGAATTCTCCTCCATCCTTGACCCGGATAGGGATGAATTCCCTGTCAAAGACCCGAATCCTCGATTAGACAAAGACCGAGACTGAGAGAAAGCGAGAGACAGAGAGAGAGAGAGAGTGAGAGAGAGAGAGTGAGGACCTTTGCAAGTTGCGATCGACAACGATAGATGAAGGGAGATTGAAGAACTAGGGTTTTAGCTTTTAATTCTTTTTTTTTGAGTCTTTCTCTGTCCTATGACCTCTATCATGTGGTAGTCAACGACCAAAGATGTCTGATGTCCGATGAGTGATGACAATTGGCGACAATAGACAAAGAAAGAAGAAGAACTAGGGTTCTTTGAGACTCTTTCTTTGTCCTCTCACCTCTGTCTATCGAGTGGTAGTCAAGACTCAAGAAGTCTCGAGAGTTTTTTAGAATAGTTTTTGTCTTTTAAGTTTTAATTTTTAATTTTTCTTTTTATGTTTTTGAGTTTTTATAATTTATTAATCAAATAAATGAATAATATATATATATATATATATATATATATATATATATATATATATATGAATTGCGGCTGGGTGGGGCAGGGATAGCTTCGTCGGGTTGGGGAGCTCGGGTACTTGTCAAGGACGAGAAAAATTGCCACCCTACGCAGATGCACTCACCGCACCTCAAAGCAAAGTCATCTCACTCTATCTGTGAGCGTGATGGACAAGAAATAAGAAAGCAAAGCAAGCAGCCAAGCAGACACCTTATCTGGGTGGCCAATATCTTGCACCTCATGACTAGAACCTGAGATACTTATGGCCCCATGACCAAAGAACTTCAGGGCACCCAACCCTGAATCCTACAATGGAATGATAGACTCGATATACCATGCTAATAATTTCCAAGCCCTAATGCAACTACACGGGGCCAACGATGCAAGCCTATTTATTGCCTTCCCAAAAACCCTCTGGGATACAGCTCGGCAATGGTACTCAGGATTGGTCCCCGACTCCATAAGAAGTTGGGATTAGCTCGCCAATCTATTTACCACTCACTTCACCACCCATAAAAGGCACCCTAAGTCTGCGACCTACCTATTAAATAGCATTTAGAGACCTAATGAGACACTCTGTGAATACATTATGAGGTTCAACTTGGAGCATCTCCAAATCCCTAACATTGACATGGTTGTACAACTCATCGTGGCAACAAACGGTGTCTGTCACCCCGACCTATGGTAGGAAATTGAATTGAAGCCTCCAACTTCTATGGAGAAATTCCTCACTGAGTCATCATTGGGCCGACCTCAGCTAGGTCCAAGCCACGATAGTACTACACATCCTGGGGGAGGAGCACACCTCTCCCCATCTAAAGAGCTACATGAGGATCGTTAAGGCAGTTGTGCATAGAAATGTTGATGTTCGGGATGAATTGACGTATGTCAAAAGGGTATGGACCAATAGGACGTTCTTCTTGGACCACCTGAAAAAGAGACGCGACAGGATCCATATAGATCTGATCAGTGCTCATAGGGTCGCAGCCTCCCTCAAGGTTGACGACATTCGAAGCAAATGTCGTTGACCTCGCCTCAGCACTGGCCTTTGTTCTGCAAAATTTATGTACCCATAATGGTAGTGCTTTAACTATTCATCAGTTCATTGAGGAAATACATTTATGCTTTACTTGTAGGGTCTATCTTCGGCCAAGTTGAAAGAATCTATGAGCTCCGCATTGTAGTGGTGTTTGACTTGACATTTTTAATTAAGAAATTTAGTGGTGTGAGAGTGGTAATAATACATTCAATATTTGGGAGGCTGTGCTTAATTTTATCTTGCACTCAAAAGGACGCAATGCCACAACCTTTATCAATTTTTGCTGGATCATATCTATCTATCTATCTATATATATACATGGTTGATCGTGTATCGATTATGGAGTATAAATAAGTTGATAAGGAGCGGCCTCATTGGGTGATGGATGATCCCACACAGAAGTCCCATTAATAAAGTGCAAAATGAGACTTAATGTTTTGTTTTCTTAGCTTTTGCACTCAATTACCGCCTACTGCTGCATATATAATTTTGGTTCTACTTTATCTTAGTTAAAGTTTAAGAGAAGAATGTTCTTCAAAGAATAGGTCAAATTTCACTATGATGAATAACTGTACATGGCTGAATATTTATACAAAATAATAAAGAATAAATTACAATCAATTACAATAATAGAAACAAAGCAATAAGAAAAGGTCTTCAGTAGGAAACTTGCTAAGAAGAGAGTTTCCTTTATGCTCTGATTGATCTATCTTTGGTAAGAGTATTCTGTATTGTAGCTGGTCCTTTGGTTGGAAGACTGAAGCCTTCTTTTGTAAGAGATCTATGGCTCTCTTTGGTAAGAGTGCTGGAGCTCTCTTTTGTAGGAAGGCTAGAGCTTTATTTTCTAAGAGTGGAAGAGCTAGGGCTGGCCGACCTAGGGTTGGTCAACCTAGGGTTGGTCAGCTTCTCAATATGCCCCCTCAAGGAAAAGTGGGTTGGAAGCACTTGAAGCTTAGACCTAAGCCATTCAAACCGTTGAGAAGGAAGTGGCTTAGTGAAAATATCGGCAAGTTGATCTTGTGTGGAAAGGAACCACACGATTATACACTTCTTAACGATAAGATCCCGAAGGAAATGGAAATTAACATCAATATGTTTAGTACGAGCACGGAAAATGGGAAAAGCTGCAAGATACGTGGCCCCAATATTATCACAGTAGAGAACCGATGGAGATCTAAGTTTGACCCCAAGTCAAAGAGAAGAGAATTGAGCCACAAGAATTCAGTGGTGGCATTGGCTAGAGCTTGGAATTCAGCCTTAGTGCTAGAGTGAGCAATAGTCAGCTACTTCTTGGCACTCTGCGAGATCAAATGAGAATCAAGAAAGATACCATGGTCTCTAGTAGATTGTTTGTCGTCAGGGCAATTAGCCCAGTCAGCATTTGAGTAAGCAATCAATGTCTCTAATGCACGACCCAAGAAAAATAAACTAGTGTTAATGGAACCCTTCAGATATAGTAGAATACGTTTAACTGTAGTCTAGTGCTCAGTAGTATGAGCATGCAAAAATTGACACTTTATTGACTACAAAAGCAACATTCAGTTGAGTAAGAGTGATGTACTGGAGTGCACCCACTATGCTCCGATACTGAGTGGGATCAAGGAGTAACTCACCATCAAACCAATAGAGATGAGAAGAGGTGACCAATAGACTGGAAACCGGTTTGGCTGCAGCAAGATTAGTCTTCAACAAGAGGTCCAATATGTACTTTTGCTGAGAGAAACAAACCTGAGGCATCACAGTGAGACTCAATGTTAAGAAAATAGTGCAACGATGTCAAATCCTTGAGGGAAAAAGTTTGAGACAAACTACTAATAAGCTGAGACACATGCAGAGAAGAAGAGCCAGTAACAATGAGATCATCAATGTAAACAAGAATATAAATTATAATCTGATCTTGACTATAGATAAACAAGAAGGATCACATTGAGAGCTATGAAAGCCAATATCATATAGTTTATTACTTAATCGAGAAAATCAGGCCCGGGGAGCCTGTTTGAGACCATAGAGGGCTTTATGAAGCTTGTAGACATGATCAGGATAATTACTATCCTCAAATCCTTTCAGTCGGCACATATAGATCGTCTTAGTAATAAAACCATTGAGGAAGGCATTACAGACGTCTAACTGGTGGATATCCCATCCATGGGAAACTACTAGTGAAAGAACAACATGCACAGTTGTCGGTTTGACAACGGGGCTGAAGGTCTCAATGAAGTTAACTCTCGGAACTTGAATGAAACCTTGCGTGACAAGACGGGCCTTGTAATGTTCAATCGAGCCATCTGGGTGCGATTTGATTTTGAAGACCCACTTGAACACAACGACGTTCATAGAGGAATCATAGGGAACCAACTCCCAAGTGCCATTCTGGAGTAGTGCGTGAAATTCGGCAGTCGTAGCAGAACGCCAATGAGGGGACTTAGCAGTTTGTTCGTAGGAAGATGGCTCCTCTTCTTGAGCAGTAACATCATGGACTAGAGCAAGAGGAAGAGGGTGGCGAGTAGATGTCAGAGCTTGAGCCAATCTGGATGCCATTAACCTAGTTGTCATAGTATGAGTATGGACAGGGGGCTCCATGGCATGGGTTGTGTCATGCTACTCCTGAATAGGTTTGGTGCGCCGAATTGGTAAGAGATCATCAGTGATGGAAGCTTCCTGTTCTGGTTTAGGGGAAAAAGTGGCAGATTCCTCATTAGTAACAGATATAGATGGTGAGTGATCAGGAGATGCCTCAGGAACAGAATCAGTAGAAGATGGACACGTGTAAGAATTAATAAAACCCAAAGAGGGGAGAGTAACCCCAGTAGGAGCAGCAGGGTTGGGAGATGGCGATGACTATACCAATCTAGGAAAGGAATGTTCATAAAAAACAACATGGTGAGCAATGATCTCTTTGTCGGTAGCAGGGTTGTAACAACAATACCCTTTGTGACTGTTGCGGTAGCCAAGAAAGATACAATGAGCAAAGCAAAAATCCATCTTGTGAAAATTATAAGGCCAAAGTAGAGGAAAACATTTACAGCCAAATACTTTCAATATAGAATAATCAGGAGGTTTGCCAAATAACTTCTCATGAGGAGAGAGATTACCAAGACTTAGAGTAGGTAGTTTGTTGATAAGAAAGACTACATTTTCAGCAGCATCGGCTCAGAACAACTGAGGGAGAGAAGAGGACGCTAATAGAGATAAGGTGGACTCAATAATGTGCCAATGTCTGCATTCAACATTGCAGTTCTGTTCATGCCTGTGGGGACAACTAAGATGGTGAGTAATACCAGCACTGTCAAGATAACGGGAGAGAGAGCGAAATTCACCACCCCAATCACTCTGAAACATCTTGATTTTTGTAGAGAAAAGATTCTCAACATGATTTTTGAATTTAAGAAACATATTAAACACATCTGATTTTCGCTCAATAGGAAAAATCCATGAAAATTTTGAATATGCATCCATAAATAGAAGATAATACCAGAATCTTTTATTTGATAAAGTTGGGATAGGTCCCCATACATCAGAAAATACTAACTCAAGAGGGGAAGAAACATGATTCTTGCATTGCTACTGCCTTCAATAACGCATTCTCATCATTTGATGGGACGCCCACATATGCACTGATACTTGCTGCATGGGATGCTGATTTCTCTGTGTCGCACATTCCCTGCAGTCCTCTGTAAGGGTAGTTTTCTTCGCTGTTAAAGCCTCCAGTTTGTTGGATATATTGGAATGCAGTATCCATAAAACCACCGTCACAGCCATTATTTTCAGTGTTGCAGTCTACCAGCTGTTGCTCAGATAGAGAAATTTGTTGGCCTTTCTTGATTTGGATAATCCCTTCTATTGCTGCCACTGCCGAGAATGCCCAACAACATCCTATATATATTGAATTGATTGCTTTGTTAGTGAATTGTACGTATTGTAATGCTTTGAACCCTAGTTGCACTTGCACCCCAAGTTGAAAGAATCTATGCGGTCGACATTGTTCTTGAATATGTTGAAGCGTTTCTCCTTCTCTACATTGTCTTGGTATACAACTCCGTGGCGAGCCATCCATTGCTCAAACCTCTCCAACATAGATGCTTGTTGGAGAGTGCGGGCATTGGCTTGAGAAGTAGAAGCTCCTAAAATGATGATCAATAGCGAGGCCATGGCACAGGTTATGAGTTGGCACGCCATTGTCGTCTGAAGTAGCTGATAACTATATATATATATGATGATGAATAAGAGGAGAACAAATTAAAGGCTAAGTAATTGAGGATCCATGTCCAATTCCTTTGGTGGTTTTCATTTATATAGAGTTTGCATGCATGTGCACTTCCCCAAGGAAACTATGTTAATTTCCTTGCCGTGCAGGGGTGTTTGACTTATAACATTTATCATTAGGAATTGATGGGGCTGTATATGATTTTCTTGGACTCAAAGGACGCAACCATGTCACCACTTTTTCAAATTTTGCTGGATGATCCCCATATATAACTGGTTGGCCGTGTCTCGATTATGGATTGTAAATGTAATTAAGTTGATGGGGAATGGCCTGCGGAGATTGCTCATTTGACGGATATTGCCACACACTGAAGTCCCATTACACAAGTGGAAAATGAGACTTAATGTTAAGGTTTCTTGGATTTTGCATTCAATTATCGCCTCCTGCTGCATAATTTTGATTTTTTTTTACCTTGTCTCCTACGGCCAACGTGGGCTGGTCCACAGGTCGAGTCTTGGGCTAGTCATGGACCACTCCAAGCCATGAGAAGAATATCTTTTAAAAAATTGAAAAAAATAATTATAAAAGTTTAAAGTAAATTAACAAAATAAAATAGACAAAAAATTAAAAAAAAACCTTTATATATATATATTAAAACGAAATTTTGATGTATAAAGTTGTTTATATATGCAATAATAAAATGAAATAATATAATAAAATTGAAAATCAAATTATATATATTAAGATACATATGTGCAAATTTATAAACTTTAAGTATTAAAATAATTATTCTATTATAAATATTTTATTTCTATAAAATTCATGAGATTCAAATAATTAATCTTCTCATATAAATGTGGATCTATTAGATTATTTATTCTATTGTTTTATTAAATACTGATTTTGTATATTATTATTTTTAATTTTTTGTTAGAGTTGTTAAACATAAATATGTATTATTTATTTGAATTGGATTTAGACAAAAAAATTCATAAGGTTATTTTATTTTACTTATTACCACAAGAAGCTAAATGGCTTAGTGGTTTAAGAAATTGGACACTAAGCAGTATTGCCGTAATTGGTTTGGGTTTGAATCACCCCATTCTAGCTCATTTTTTAGTAAAAAACCATGTGTGCATAGCATATGTCTCAGTCCATAACGGCCAATACAATGTGATATGGATCGATACACACCCATATCGACTCAATACGCACAATTGGGGGTGCTCACGGTTTAATTAACCAAACTGGTGGTACCGATAACTAAAACCAAACTGAAGACAATCGATTAATCCGAAAAAGCATTCACTCTGCATCGATACTTTTATATATAATATAAATCATATCAAAAAGTGGCATCTATTACATGCGCAAATTGGAGAACATATTTTCTAGCACTTAGAGGACGCAACCATGATGAAAGCTACTATGCTATTGGCTGGACCAAAAACTATTCAATGTTTAGTTTAACCAGTCAAATCTAATTTTTTCTAATCTTATACTTCCATTCACTCTTTGACAATATCCATTTACACGTATATAAACACATATACATGAAAATACACATTTAGAAAGGCTATTGTTCCTTCATTAACTTGAAAGTACATTCCTATATCACTGCAACCACCCACAGCATTAATTGGCACTGATTGCGTTCTATCTGTGCAAAGTCTAAGGCAGTGTTTTAAAACCGATCAAGAGGTTGAGCCACTGGCCCACTGCTGGGTCACAGGTCAGAGGTTCAACCATCCAAATCGGATGGATTAGAGTGTGACACATCATCTGCTATATAAGTTATATAAATTATTTATATAATAAAAATGTATATATAATATAAATTATTTATATAATATAAATTATTTATATAATATAAATTATTTATTATATAATAAAAATGTATAATTACATTTTATATGTAATATATGTATGTATATATATGTTTAGTTCAGGGTCCATTTATATATTTTAGAGTACAATACAAAAACCTCCCTTGAAGTTTTTGACAATCATAAAAACCTTCCTTATAGTTTCATTTTAGCAAAACCTCCCCACAAAATTAACAAATACCTCCCTTCCGTCAATGATCAAGATGGAAAACGTTAAAGAGATGATCATTTTTTTCAAAATACCTATTTTACCCTTTCTCGAATATTGTTCATCTTCTTCCCTGTTCGAACCCAAAAGCAGAGGCAGCAGCGGCACCCCTCTAAATCTGATCACTTCCTCTTCTCTAATCTCTCATCTTCTTTGGCTTTTTGTTCTTCTCCTTTTTCCCTTTCTCTATCTGGTTGCAGCGGTAGATTCGAACTCAACGTCGATCCACCTTCTCCCACCATCTTTCTTGCCCCTCTGTGCTTCCTCTCTTTCTTCTCCATCTCTTTTCTTCTTCTTGTTCCTCCTTCCCCTCCTTTCTTCTCCTTCCCCTGTCGGCATCCATTTTCGGATCGCTTTCTAGGTTCGAAAGGGGAAGAAGATGAAATTCTTTACCACACACCACATTGGTATAGGCATAGGGTGCCCTTGGTTTTGAAATTGTGTTTTTTTCTTTTTGACTAATGAGTAATGACTACTACATGGCTTAACATGTTTCTCGATTGAAACAACTCCTCAGTCATCAAAATCAAAAGAAAATCTGTGAAATCCAAATTCCTTCTTAACATTAACTCAGAAGTCTCTCTGAATCCACAATTCCACAAACACAAACGAGATCTCAGATCCGAGGTCTTCCCAAGTCCCAACTCCATGATTACCATCTTGTTTTCTTCAGAACTTCTATTTATTATTTTCAGATTATTAATTTCTTTTGTAATCATTTTTAGATCAAAACCAAGGACACCCTTTCTTCCCCTATCGGTGGTAGAAAACAAGGGCGATGGAAGGGGACAATGCTAGAAGAAGAAGAAGAAGAAACAGAGGAAGAAGTAGAAGAAAAGAAGGAGAAGAAGAAGAAGAATGGAAAAGAATAAGAAGTCGAAGAAGATGGGAGAAGAGGAAGAGATCAGATTTAAAGGGGTGTTGTTGTTGCCTCTACTTCTGGGTTCGAATGGGGAAGAAGATGAACAGTGTTCGAGAAAGGGTAAAATAGGTATTTTGAAAAAAATGATCACCTCTTTAACATTTTCCGTCTTGGTCATTGACAGAAGGGAGGTATTTGTTAATTTTGTCAAAAATAGAGGGGAGGTTTTTGCTAAAATGAAATTATAGGGGAGGTTTTTATGATTGTTAGAAACTTTAGGGGAGGTTTTTGTATTTTACCCTATATTTTATTTCAACTTTAATTGCAGCGTTTAACCTGACCTAGTCGCTGAGTCAAACAGGTCGACTATTTATTGCTCAAATTTTTAGGTTTCCATTCCTGTCAAGGTTGGGCCGAGGGCAACATTGTAATTATGCTTCCGTAGATGAGGGCTAATTGAGTCCGAGGGCTTATCAAGTTGAAGGCCAAAAAGTCCGACTTGTGAAGGAAGAAGCATGTTAGAGGCCCGGGTGTTATCCTAGGGGTGGAGACTCTGACGGTGAAGTTAGTAAGTGCGTAACAAGGGGTCAGACGAGATCTGAGAGAGGTAGCTCAAACAAGGTCACCCGGATGCTAGAGAGCTTGAAAGTAGAAAATCCAAGATTGCTTACCTAGGGAGTGACACCACTTATTTATACTTGAGCCTGCCCCCCACTCTCGAGGTCGTGGTGGAGATTCGAGTAGGGACTTGGTCGATAAGGCTCGTTGGCATTCTTTGGTGCATTGGAAGTCCTTCAGTTTCTTGATGGCTCGAAAGAAGGGTAGGTAGCAGTCAGCCGATTTTGACATGAATCGGATGAGGGCAGCCACTTGGTTGATAAGGCTCTGAGTTTCTTTGATCGATCGAGGTGGTGCCATGTAATGTATAGCATGAATCTTCTTGGATTGGCGTCAATACCCTTCAATGTGCACCAAATCGAATTTTATGTATGGTTGTTATTATTTTACAATAATAGATGATCATTTAATGATGAATTTCAAAAACTCACCATTATTATTTAAATAATTCCGTCATTAATTTAAGAAATAAAATACTTAAAAAAAATAACAAAACAATTGTGCGCATTGATTTTTGCGCGGGCTCCATCTTCCCTCTCAAAATTCCTTCTTATTTAAATGCGAAATCGGATTTGATGCGACCATGCTCACACCGTTCGCATGCGTCCCTTGCAGCCTATTCTCTTCAAACACAGGCTGCTCTCTCCCTCAAAAAAGCAAGAATACTCGTTCGGCTCTTTCAAACGGGTCCGGATGTAGTAGGCATGTTAGGTAAGTACAATGAGTTAGCACATAATAGCTGTGTGACACATCTCAGTTAATGTGCCTTTCATTCAAACATTTTGCTCCTTTACACAGAAATTATTCATTATTTTATTATCTTTGTCAAAATAATTAAAAATAAAAAACAATGAAAAAAGAAAACGTAAATGAGTCTCAACTCCCAACATGTTTAGGTTTTTCTTTTTCATTATTTTTATTTTTAATTATTTTGACAAAGATAATAAAATAATGAATAATTTGTATCTAGCGGAGCAAAAACGTTTGAATGAAAGACACATTAACTGGGAGATGTGTCACACAGCTATTATGTACTCACTCATTATGCTTACCTAACATGCCTATTACATCCGTACTCAGGACCCCTTTTAAACACGTTGCACCCCGCCTCTTTCTTCTCTTTCACTCTTCCTGCACTAAACCTGAAACCAGAAGTTTGTTCTCTCTCATCTTTCTTCCACCGATCGCTGCTGAAATCATAGGAAAACCTAGCGTCCCTCTACCTTCTCTACTTCATTGAGTTCACTCCGAATCTAGGAGAAGATTTTGAGAAGAGCAAGAGACTACGGGAAGAGTCATAGGCTTGGTTCCTTGGGTGTTTGGTTTTTTTTTTCTTAATCCGATATCAATAATAGGTGGGCCGGTTTTAAATCTCTTACTGATTGCAGATCAAATGGGTGGTTGTCTCTCCAATGCTAAGTTTTTCTTTGCTCTCATAGATGGTGTCTCAGTTTCTATTAACAGGCAAGATTATTCGGCGGCAGCCATTTCATTGCCTATCATGGTCAGGGGTGGGGCAAGGAGTGGAATTGGGAACCAAGGGATGGATAGAGTAATGATGAAAGAAGGGTTGACAGCTTCATCATGGATACCAGATCCCGTTACCAGCTACTACAAACTAGAAAAAGAGAAGTTCATTGTTTACCTGTTAGAACCATTTTTCTTTTCTTTTCTTTTCTTTTTACTAGTCTTAGAATGTAATCAAGGGCTTTCCTTATTGTTTTTTTCATAGATTTTGACCATAAACCCCTTTTCTCTATTTGCAGTATTGCTTTCCATCCTGACTGTCCTAACTCATAAAAAAGGCTCACTCCTGTCTTCCACTGCTTATTAGTTACTTACTCTTGGAAATGGAGAAACGTTCAGCAAAGTATTTTATTTTTTCTTGAAACTCTATCGATTTTGCAAGCATTCCATTTCTAATTAGGAGTTATCCCAATCCAAATCTGTATTTGGATAGGGGATTATCTCAATCCTATCTACAGATTAAGTTAGTTTACTCCTGATCTTATCAAGAGGTTACCAGATTCAAATCTAATTTGAATTTGGTCTCCTAGAGTGGATAAGGTTAAAGGCCCAATCTTTTTACTAACATTAATCTCAGATTCGCCACATAGATGGGTGATCATATCAGCCCAGCTCGAAATGGGCTTTTGGCCCATTCTATGTTCAGTGTTTAACTAGTTTCCAATCTGCTGCCCAGTTGGATTTCTTTGTATGGCATGGGACCCAAGCATTGATCTACACACCAGCCACATGGGTTCGGCCCAGCCTTTAATACAAGGCCCAGCCGAATTCACTAAAAGACTCAGTAAACCCCTGAGCCCATCATATGGACCCTATGGGCCCAACACTTACATTAAGTGGTCCCTGGGCCAGGCCATCTTATAAAAACCCAGGGACTGTGGGCAGGTGCAAGATTAGCCCATCAGGTACTATCCTAAATGGTCTTACACTTAACCTCTCAGCGCTTAATGATCAAGCACTGCCCGACAAGAGAGGACCTCTCCCTCGGCTGCAAGGAACTGTGCCGCACTCTCCACTCACATGGATCCCGGGAATTAAAACCATTTGCAAACATTTTGAAACCGTAAAAAATATATATAAATATATTAATTTTGCAAAACAAAATTCCAACGATTGAAAACAACTACCGGCAGTTTGGTTTCCATCATAGAGAGTGCCTTTCCCGATCATTACCCTTTGTCTGACAAAGGGGCTGATCCCGTCACTATGATCACCCACTTAGATGAATTCTCAGACTGTCCCAACATACCCAGGTTTTGACCCCCATCTAAGGATCTCACTGATTGGCATATCAAAGATAGCCTGATCCAACACCTAGTGAAGTGTCATAATCGAGTCTAGGGGTTAGGTGTCTCTTTCCTGTTTTGCCCATCTGTCTCCAAGGTCCTGGGCAATACTGGAAATCTGGTCCGGTTCAAGGATTCAAGTAATCCCATACTGCATGTGCCTTGGGTCTTACCCTGGTGGCTGAGACAGGCCATCCCAACACTTGGTGGCACACCAGTATCAGCCTTGGTAGGATAAATCTCCCCAGACTTATCCAATGGCTGTGAACACTTAAAACTAACACGAGTCTCTATAAGTGTCCAGTTTTAGGGTCTTACACAGAATTAAACCAAACAACATGAGTCAAACATGCATTTTATTTATTTCCACTAAATAACAAAAGTACATCAAATCGGATTGAAGCTAAGGGCATACAAAACTGTTTAACAGCTCCCATTTGCACTTAGGTCCAATCTGGTACAAGCTGGAGTCCCAAACTTTCCACGTGTTTCTCAAACACCTTCTGTGTCAGAGGCTTAGTCAATGGGTCTGCCACATTATCCGCTGAAGCTACCTTCTGAATTAGGATGTCCCCTCTACCAACGATCTCCCGCAGTACATGGTACTTTCTCTCGATGTGCTTTGACTTCGAGTGAGCCCGAGGCTCTTTAGCCTGGGCGATCGCTCCATTGCTGTCGCGCAACAACGAGATGGGTGATGTGCTGGATGGAATCGCTCCCAATTCGTGTATGAATTTCTTCATCCACATGGCTTCCTTGGTAGCTTCACTTGTGGCAATGTACTCGGCCTCGGTTGTGGAGTCTGCCGTGGACCCCTGTTTGCTGCTTTTCCAACAAACAGCACATGATCCTATCATGAAAACATACCCAGATGTAGACTTTCTATCATCTGGATCCGACTGGAAATCGGCATCGGTATACCCTAGAACTTGCAGTGAACTACCATCGAATACCAGACAAAACTCTTTTGTCCTTCGAAGGTATTTTAGTATGTTCTTCACAGCAGTCCAATGCTCCTGCCCTGGGTTTGCCTGGAATCTGCTTACCACACTCACCGCCTGAGCAATGTCCGGGCGAGTGCACAACATTGCATACATGATGCTCCCTACGGTTGAGGCATAGGGAACGTCTCTCATGCTCTCAATCTCCTCAGAAGTCTTGGGAGACATCTTCTTGGAGAGAGTGACTCCGTGCCTGAAAGGAACGTTTCCTTTCTTGGAGTTCTCCATGCTGTATCTTTTGACAATTTTGTCAATATAAGCAGCCTGGGATAATCCAATTATCTGCTTCGATCTATCTCTATAGAGTCGAAGACCCAGTATGTATGAAGCTTCTCCAAGATCATTCATGGAGAACTGTTGTGATAACCATACCTTGATTGAAGTCAACATTCCTACATCATTCCCAATGAGTAGGATATCGTCCACGTACAACACCAAAAAGGTGATTTTATCCTCACTGGATTTTCTGTAAACACAGGGCTCATCCGGATTCTGCTCAAAGTCAAACGTTTTGACTACAGAATCAAAACGGATGTTCCAACTCCTAGAAGCCTGCTTAAGTCCATATATGGATCTATTCAGTTTACATACCATGTGTTCCTGACCAGCAACAATGAAGCCTTGCGGCTGCTGTATGTAGATATCTTCACTAAGATCTCCATTCAGGAACGCGGTTTTGACATCCATTTGCCAAATCTCGTAGTCATGGTACGCTGCTACAGCTAGCAGGATCCTAATGGATTTAAGCATGGCCACGGGCGAAAAGGTTTCCTCATAATCGATGCCTTCATTCTGAGTATACCCTTTCGCCACCAAACGAGCTTTGTAGGTCTCAATCCTGCCATCGGGGCCCTTCTTCCTCTTGTAGATCCATTTGCAACCAATTGCTTTTACCCCGGAGGGCGGGTCTACTAGAGTCCAGACTCCATTGGTCTCCATCGAGTCCATCTCAGCTCTCATGGCCTCCACCCACTTCTAGGAGTCTATGTCTAACATAGCTTCCGCGTAAGTCACGGGATCCTCTTCACTAGTCAAGGCTTCCACCAGAACTATCCTGGTCATAACCATATCGGACTGGTGGTCTGGATACCCGGGTGGACCTTCTAGGTTGGTCATTACATGGAACTTGTGGCACATCTCCCACTGCTCCTGAGCTCTCCTCATCAAGAACTATTTCCTGACGATGGGTGTCCAGGATGTATTCGGATTCTAAGAATTGGGCATTTCAACTACATAACACTTTCTGCTCACTTGGGTCATAGAATAGATAACCCACCGAATCCTTTGGGTAGCCTATAAACAGGCAACGACTGGTTTTAGATTCCAACTTGTCCGCACTTGTTCTTTTAACGTGTGCAGGACAACCCCAAATCTTCAAGTGTCTTACACTTATTTTCCTTCCGGTCCAAAGTTCATATGGAGTTTTCGGAACTGATTTGGTTGTGATCCGATTCAGCACATAGATAACAGTCTCTAATGCGTATCCCCAAAAGGATGTGGGTAATTCTGAATGTACGAGAAGTGACCGGACCATGTCCAACAAGGTCCTATTCCTCTTCTCTGAAACACCATTGAATTGAGGTCTAGCAGGAGGACCTAATTGTGACACTATCCCATTGACCTTTAAGTAGTCCCTGAATTCGTCAGAGAGATATTTGCCACCTCGATCTGATCGAAGGGCCTTAATTTCTCTCCCTAACTGTTTCTCGACTTCCTGTCTGAACTCTTTGAACTTTTCAAAGGATTCAGACTTATGTCTCATTAGGTACATGTAACCATATTATGAAAAATCATCTGTAAAAGTGATGAAATACACGTGTTGATTCCGTGTCCTAACACTCAGGGGACCACATACATCAGTATGTATTAGGCCAAGTGTGCCTTCAGATCTTTCAGGCTTACTATCAAATGGCCGCTTAGACATCTTACCTCGAAGGCAAGGTTCACAAGTGGGAAGATTTTCTACGGTTAGAAAATCCAAAGGACCATCCTTTACCAGCCTTGTGATTCGGTCAACACTGATATGGCCAAGTCGGTAATGCCAGAGGAACGTGGGATTTACTGTATCACGATTCCTTTTCTTGGGATTTTCGACTGACGTAGTTTCAGTTAAGTTAGTTTCCAGAGAAGGATGTAGAACATAGAGACTGTTCTCCAGTTCCCCTCATGCGATGAATTTGTTATTCCGTTTAACAGTAATCATATTACTAAAATAAACAGTATATTCATCAGCACACAGTTTAGAAACAGAAATTAAATTTCTTCTCAAGTTCTGTACATAAAGACAATCTTTAAGCCCAAGTACTCCTTCTCTAAAAACTAATTCTACGGTTCCTATTGCCGCAGCTGCAACACTTGCAGTTGTTCCCAAAAATAGTGTCACTTCACCTTCACTCAATCTTCTGCTAACTTTGAACCCCTGCAGTGAGTTACACGCATGAGTTGAAGCCCCGTAATCAACACACCAGGACACAGAA
Organism: Nelumbo nucifera; assembly: GCF_055504915.1. Lineage (NCBI taxonomy): Eukaryota > Viridiplantae > Streptophyta > Magnoliopsida > Proteales > Nelumbonaceae > Nelumbo > Nelumbo nucifera. Next base: position 16,907,664 of record NC_142649.1, read on the forward strand.
GTAACTAACATATTAGTTTCTATGACACAAGTTTCGATGTTACCTTTCTTAGATTCCAGGTAGGTAGGACAATTCCTCTTCCTGTGGCCTGTTTGCTTGCAGAAGTGACAGACATCAGATGCCTTGTTCTTCTTCTGCTTCTTAGGTTTGGCAGCTTTCTTCTGGGGCTTCATTGCCTCTCTTTTTCTTGCCCGATTTGTTAGCTTCGGCAAGCATAACCACAGGCTCATCCTTCTTGAGTAGATCCTCGGCTCTCTGCAACATATTGCTGAGTTCCTGGACGCTGATATTCAGCTTATTCATATTGTAGTTCATTGTGAGCGCATTGAAGGAAGAGGGCAAAGAATTTAGGATGGCATCCACTTGCATGCCAAGATCTAGCCCGGATCCAAGAGCTTCTAGTTCGTTAATGTATCCCATCATCCGAAGACAATGGTCATGAACTTTCTTTCCTTTGGACATCTGTGCGGTCATGAACAATTTCAGGGCCTTCTGTCGAGTAGAACGGTTCTGCTCTTCATACATTGTTCTTAGACTGTCCAATATGTCCTTGGCTAGTTCGATCTGATTGAACTGCCTCTATATTGAGTTGTCTAATGAGGCAATGAGAAAGCAGCAGGATAGGGAGTTCTTATCCTCCCAATCTTGGTAGTCCCTCCTACGGGCCTCAGAAGCCTTATCACCCGGACGTTCCGGGGCAGGATTTTTCACCACCTTGTCTAACTTTTCGGAAGTCAGGACCAGCATAAGATTTCTGTACCAGTCGACATAGTTTGGGCCCTTAAGCTTGTTATCATCTAGCAGCTTTGCAAATTGACCGTTTGCCATTTTCTGATAAAACAGCAAAGACATTAGTCCACAACCTTAGTTTGATTCATGTGACCTACATAGATATGGATTTTTAATCTATGTTCCATTCCCATTTGTTCATCTCTGAGATTTCCCTCCTTTCTCAGTGACGGAGACGACGAAATGTCTCTGGAAATGTAGGAAATCACATGGGGTGCGTGAAGCCAACTGTTTCAGCTGCATAACCCCACCACCTTTCTGTGACGGATCATATCCACTCATCAAATGAATTTCCTTTTGGCCTCTGTCAGACAAGGTTCAGAGCCATTTTTAGGTAAACCTTTCTGTCCAGTGAGTGCTTACCCATCATATTCAGGTTACGCCAAGGTACCGTGAGAGAGTTCCCATTTTCTGGTGAAGCCTCTCCCACATCGGTCTATGACGCCCCTATCATCTTATGAAACACTCTGACAGATCCAACAGCAAATGGATAGCCCAATTTTATGGTGCGTTTCCTCCTTACTGAAGGACCCATCATTGTGCTAATCATGGAAGGCCTTTAGAGAATCCATCATATGGATCTCCCTATCGCATGCATTCATATTTGTTGGAGGGAACGAAATTACACCCTAGTTCTAATTTAGGTCAAACAAGAGTGGTTCCCACTGACTTTCATAAAGTCAGATTTCTGGTGGGCCTTAATCGGCTAGGGGTTCCGTACGCATCCCTTTTCAGGGTTGTGGGGCCCACCAAGCAAAGAGGGGTCATCTAATGACCTTAAGGGACATCCTGGCAATGATGTGCATTCAGCCATGGTGTGCGCAAGAGCCACTAACGAGTCTTCATGGGCCAAGTGCTTATGGCCCATGGTCACAGCACATCAAACATCCAAACATCACATGTAAAGGAGGAATTGATCCAATCATTTAACTGCTGTAAAGCCCATCGAATAGCCCATTTAAAATCTAAATCATTAACAATTAATGTCTACTAGGTGTATGGGCTGAATCGTAGTTAGCAGTTTGGCCCATACAGCCTATCTCACAATAATGGGCTTTTGCAGTTTTAACCCTTTAAAACTGGGCTTTACAAGTGGGCCGAATTAATCCCTGTAATTGAACATCAGATTTGGAACAGCAAGTGTGAGAAATATGGACTGAAAAATAGTCCCCTTTGAACCCCAAATTCGGTCCAAACAGTTTTGGTCCAATCTAGTCCGAAAAGGTCCAAAACTGATTTTCAATTCAAGAATTAATTCATGAAAGATCTGAAATTAATAATCTTGAATTTTAAACAGTCACAAATCAATTATGGACTGTTCGTACCACCTGCAAAACAGAGGTTAATCACTAATGTTGCAGTTTCACAAACTGCAAATTGCAGGAAGCGATTTCTCCATCTGCAAATCTCCAGCGCCGCCATCTTCTTCCTTCTTCTTTAATCAAGAAAATAAATAACAGAAATCCTATTTCTATTAATTAATTACATTCTTGATCAAATCCTATACATTCAGTCTAGAAAATAAAAATAATAAAAAAAATTATTTATAGACCGAATTGAATGAAATAAATAGAAAGGAAAAAGGGTACGTAGACCATCTGCGCCAAATCTGCACTGCGATCTCCAGGTTCGAACAGTCCATTAAATCAAAATAAATAAAGAACATTTCTAAATAAATTTTGGATTTAACAGAATTAATCTTAGATCAATCGCCCTTAACAAGAAACCATTTCTTGGAAAAAGAAAGCAATCTACGCAAATCTTTGAAGAACAACTTCTATCCATCTACGTAGGGTCAGATCTGATTTTCTTTTGGTTCAAGATTCGAACCTGGCTCTGATACCACTGAAGGAATGGTAGGATCCATCTAATGGATGCCAAAACGGTTGTGGAATGGGTGGGCAAATTTCAAAAAATTTCCTACGTTCTTCCAACTGGGGATCATATTCACTAAATTTAGAATACCATATTCAAGGATCTAACTTGAACCATAATCGAACCAGATCTGAACCAAAAGTAAAAAGGGAGGAATATACCTGATCCGGAGAAGTAGTATCTCCCAAAGTTGGTGTTCATGCCCAAAGAAGAAACCAAGATCCGCTCTTATTGAAGATGACACAGCTGTGGATGGAACGGAACCAGCAGGGTGCATCCTACACACTGGATCCTTCGCAAGAATCCTCTGGAAACTCTGAACACCGAATCTTCTTCAGTCTTTCTTGCAAGACTGATGTCAAGAACTGATTTCTTGACTTCCTGTTTCTGCAAAGATTGAATCTTGCAAGAGGGAATGGCGGCTGCAGGAGGAGAACTCCCGGGACGAAGATGGTTGAACTGCTTCTCTTCTCTCTGGAGTATGAATGAGATCTAATCTCAATTCGTAGGGAGTTTTTTTTTTCACAAACCCTGGTTCGAATTCTGATATGTTTCTGTTTGGGTTTCTCCTCTTTTCTTCTTGATTAAGAAACCTCCTAATTAGGAGTTATCCCAATCCAAATCTGTATTTGGATAGGGGATTATCTCAATCCTATCTGCAGATTAAGTTAGTTTACTCCTGATCTTATCAAGAGGTTACCAGATTCAAATCTAATTTGAATTTGGTCTCCTGGAGTGGATAAGGTTAAAGGCCTAATCCTTTTACTAACATTAATCTCAGATACGCCCCATAGATGGGTGATCATATCAGCCCAGCTCGAAATGGGCTTTTGGCCCATTAGATTTTCAGTGTTTAACTAGCTTCTAATCTGCTGCCCAGTTGGGCTTCTTTGTATGGCGTGGGACCCAAGCATTGATCTACACACCAGCCACATGGTTTCGGCCTAGCCGAATTCATTGAAAGACTCAGTAAACCCCTGAGCCCATCATATGGACCCTATGGGCCCAACACTTACATTAAGTGGTCCCTGTGCCAAGCCATCTTATAAAAACCCGGGGATGTGGGCAGGTGCAAGATTAGCCCATCAGGTACTATCCTAAATGGTCTTACACTTAAACTCTCAGCCCTTAATGATCAAGCACTGCCCGACAAGAGAGGACCTCTCCCTCGGCTGCAAGGAACAATGCCGCACTCTCCACTCACATGGATCCCGGGAATTAAAACCATTTGCAAACATTTTGAAACCGTAAAAAATATATATAAATATATTAATTTTGCAAAACAAAATTCCAAGGATTGAAAACAACTGTCGGCAGTTTGGTTTCCATCAGAGAGAGTGCCTTTCTCGATCTTTACCCTTCGTCCGACAAAGGGGCTGATCCTGTCACTATGATCACCCACTCAGATGAATTCTCAGACTGTCCCAACATACCCAGGTTTTGACCCCCATCTAAGGATCTCATTGATTGGCATATCAAAGATAGCCCGATCCGACACCTAGTGAAGTGTCATAATCGAGTGTAGGGGTCAGGTGTAACTTTCCAATTTTGCCCATCTGTCTCCAAGGTCCAGGGTAATACTGGAAATCTGGTCCGGTTCAAGGATTCAAATAATCCCATACTGCATGTGCCTTAGGTCTTACCCTGGTGGTTGAAACAGGCCATCCCAACACTTGGTGGCACACCAGTATCTGCCTTGGCAGGATAAATCTCCCCAGACTTATCCAATGGCTGTGAACACTTAAAACAAACACGAGTCTCTATAAGTGTCCAGTTTTAGGGTCTTACACAGAATTAAACCAAACAACATGAGTCAAACATGCACTTTATTTATTTCCACTAAATAACAAAAGTACATCAAATCGGATTGAAGCTAAGGGCATACAAAACTGTCTAACACTCTTAGCATTAGCAATGTACGAATCTACAAAGTTCAGTACAAAGTTAGAATGAAGTGAAGACATGATCATAAAAAGAAATGAGAATGCACAGCCCACATACCAGGCTAGAATTGACCGGCTGAAGGGCACATCAGCCCAACCAGGGTCAGCAATTGGGATGATGTGTACTCCTTGATGTGCAGCTATACTATCCTTTTCATAACAGCTATCTCCTCCTATGACAACTCGACCTAGGAAGGACCCTTATCCTTAGTCCTTGGAATGGATAGGGCGAGGGAGAATGACCAACCTCCTCGACACTTCACAAAGAAGAAATCCTCTTTCCAGTGCATAATGGAAGTGAGACCCAATGAGCACCTTCGTGTTCGACCTAGCCGATAGGTAGTAGTACCCCTACTTGTGCTTCTTTAAGTGGAGAAAGTATCTAAACATCGGTAGGGTAAACTCAATATCGTTGAGAGTGTAGTAGCAAAGCAGCCCGACCAGGTACTGAAATGAGTTTGGCATCAACTGAACAGGAAGAACCTGATACCACCTCAGGATGGACACCAACCCAGGACTTAAGGGGAACCAAAGGCCGGCAATCAAAGTATGGATGTACACACAAATCTCCCTAGGACGGGCTGAAGTGGCCATCTCCTAAATCCTGGGACACCTCAGTTCATTCTCTTCAGGAATGCAGTACACATCCCTGATTTTGGCCAGGTCGGTCGGAGAAAGAGTACACGAAGCAAATAAATATCAAATAATAAAAAAAATGGCTTAGGTTGATAGTGTGATGGTCCGAATGCAATCTGGACAAAAGCTGCATTCCTACAAAACTGTAAGCTGTAGATCGATCTCCATTTGCAATCTCTATCTTCTCTGCAAGATCCAACGATTTCTCCGATGTAAAAAAATAGAAAAAGCCCTAATTTATATTGCTTACATCAGAAAAACCTAATACATTATTTCTAAAAACAAAAATAATGTATTACAGACCAAATAATCAAATTAACAAATTTGGTGTGCACCAATCTTCCCACAATCAAGAGTTCAATCTCCATCACTCTTTCAAGAATCCATAACAAAACAATTCTATAATATATAAGGATATATCTATAAAAATTTTAGATCATTGGCCCACTCTGAAAACCAAATTCTTAGAGATTTCTACTAACTGCTCAAATTGGCTAGACTTGTTCTTGCTGTTAGACAGTGTATGCCCTTAGCTCAAATTAGATTGGTGTTCTGATACATTAATTGTAAATGAGTATAAGTACGTAATTGTTTCATGTTATAATTGGTGTGTTTCTGTGTAATTACCCCTTAAACTGGACACTTACGAGACTCATGTTAGTTTAGAATGTTCTCAGCCATTGGATAGACTTGGGGAGTTTATCTTGCCAAGGCTCAAATCAACTACTGGTAGTTTAGGTTTCCATAAGAGAGAGTGCATCCCCGATCATTCAATTTGTCCGACAAAGGGGCTGATCCTATCATTATGATCACCCACTCAGATGAATTCTCAAACTGTCCTAACATACCCAGGTTTTGACCCCCTCTAAGGATCTCACTGATTGGCATATCAAAGACAGTCCAATTCGACACCTAATGTAGTATCATAATCGAGTCTAGGGGTCAGGTGTAACATTCTAGTTTTGCCCACCTATTTCCAAGGTCTAGGGTAATACTGGAAAATTGGTCTGGTTCAGGGTTTCAATAAAACCCACACTGCATGTACCTCAGCTCTCACCCTAGCAGCTGAGACAAGTCACCCCAACCAACTTGGTGGTACATCAGTGTCAGCATTGGCAGGATAAATTTCCCCAGATCTATTCAACGGCTGTGAAGATTCTAAACGAACTCGAGTCTCATATGTGTCCAATTTAAGGGTATTACACAGAAACACACCATAATAACATGAATCAATTATGTACTTTATTCATTTACACTAAATGTCAAAAGATACATCAGTTTGATTGGAGCTAAGCACATAACTGTCTAACACTAAGGTCGCTTGTGAAGAACCTCCCAGAGGATAAGGGAAAGTTCCTTAAGCACACCGAAAAATATATGAACGTCAAGGAAACACTTCACGCACACGAAAAGCTTGTCAAAGTCGGAAAGAGGAAGGAACGTGATAATGGCCAAGGCAAAAGAAGTAGTAAGCACAAGAGGTCGATCTCCATTACTCTTTCAAGAATCCATAATAAAACAATTCTATAATATATCAGGATATATCTATAAAAATTTTAGATCATTGGCCCACTCTGAAAACCAAATTCTTAGAGATTTTTACTAACTGCTCAAATTGGCTAGACTTGTTCTTGCTGTTAGACACTGTATGCCCTTAGCTCAAATCAGATTGGTGTACTGATACATTTATTGTAAATGAGTATAAGTATATAATTGTTTCATGTTATAATTGGTTGTTTCTGTGTAATTACCTCTTAAACTGGACATTTATGAGACTCATGTTAGTTTAGAATGTTCTCAGCCATTGGATAGACTTGGGGAGTTTATCTTGCCAAGGCTGACACTAATGTGCTGCCAAGAAGGTTGGGGCAGCCTGTCTCAACTGCCAGGGTTGGACCCAAAGCACATGTGGTGTGTGTTTGTTTGAAACACTAAACCCAGACCAATTTCTAATTATGCCCTGGACCTTGGAGACTGGTTGGAAATATTGGAAAGTTACGCATAACTCCTAGACTCGATTATGGTACTGCACTGGGTGTCAAATTAGGTTGTCTTTGATATGCCAATCAGTGAGATCCTTTGGAGGTCAAAATCTGGGTATGGTAGGGCAGTCTGAGAATTCACTCAAGTGGGTGATCATAGTGACAGGATCAGCCTCTTTGTTGGACAAAGTGAATGATCGGGACTACACTCTCTGATGGAAACCAAAACTGCCGATAGTCGATTTCAAACTTGTTTGAGATTTGTTTTGCAAAATATATTTATATGATATATATTATGTTTTAAGGTAAAAGGTTTGCAAAAGGTCTTAATTCCCGAGACCCATCCGAGAAGAGAGTGCGACACTGCACTTTGCAGCCAGGGGAGAGGTCCTTCCTTGTCGGGCAGCATTTGATCATTAAGGGCTGAGAGGTTAAGTGTAAAAGACCATTAAGAGTTGTTTTACTTGATGGGCTATATCTCACTTAAGTCCGTTGTCCTTGGGCCTTCATAGGATGGTTGGACTCAATGATCATTTACTGTAAATGTTGGGCCCATTAAGAGCCCATACTGATGGACTCAGGGGTTCACACTGCTTGATAGTGAATTTGGCCAAGCCTTTCCACAGAGGTTGGGACGAACCCATGTAGGCTTATGTGAGGTCATTGTTGGGGTCCAACGCTAAATAAAGTGAACCTAAATGGGCCAACAACAAACCAAGGATGTGAGCCACTTGCTTATTAGGCCTAAAGGCCATGATTAATTGGATTAATTAGGGTGTCACATGATAGCTTAAGCAGTCGTTTTATATGGGTGAATATGGGTTTGGATATGGGTCTGGATCAGCCATTAGGATAAGAGGATAAGTCTTATCCACTTAGCGAGTTCAAATCCAAATAAATAATTGGATTAGGAATCTCCTAATTTGATTAGGAGTGGTTATCCTTAAGGCTAAAAAAAGAGGAGATCGAATATGCTCCAGTTTACTCTACTCTTAATTCTCTCTCTCTCTGTTCTTTATGCCTCAGAAACCCTAATTCGACCTCCCCTTCTTGGACTGATCTTGATCAGTTCCACCTCTGATTTTTGGAAGAAAAATACAGAGAAAATTCGTGCTCACCTTCCTTGTACGATCCAAAGTGTTGGATTGTAGTTTTGTTGAAAATTGTGTTGCTGAATCGGCTTCAATTCAAGCTGTGCCATCTTCAGGGGAAGTTGGTTTTGGGATTCAGTTTGAGTGTGAACTATCACTTTGGGAGCTACATTTGTGGAATCCGTATCAGGTATACTTCTCCATTCTTTTTGGTTTCAGATTTAGTCTGGTTTCGGTGCAAGAACGATCCTTGAGAAATGCAGCTTTTTAAAACTGGGAATACGATTCCCTGAAGGTTGCAAGAAAATTTTTGAAATTTTGCCCAACCATCGGGCAGGGTTTGGCCATCCATATGATGGATTCCACCTTCCTTCACTTGCCAATTTGAGTTTTGGTTAAAATCTAGTTTGGTTTATTCCAAGGGATGAACCTGGCTCCGATACCACTGTTGGAAGGGTTAGGATTCATCATATGGATGGCCGAACCATGTTAGATGGCTGGGCAAAATTTCAAAAAATTTACTAATCCTTTTGGGAATCAAATTCCCTATGTTTTGAAAAATTGCATTTTTCAGAATTGGTCTTGCACTAAATCAAACCAGATTTGAAACCAATCAAAGAGGAAGATTTATACCTGATATGGATACCACAAATGCAGATCCTAAGGTGGCACAGTGTGTAGGTGAAGCTGATTCAATAACACAGTTTTCAGCAAAATTACAACCCAACTACTTGGATCGAACTGGGGAAGGTGAGCTTGAAGTTCCTCTAAATTTTTCTTGCAAAAATGAGAAGAAAACTGATCTCCATCTATCCTTGAAAGCCTAGGTCATGACAGGGTTTCATGGAAGACAAAAGAGAAGAAGAGAGAACAAGAAATAGTGGTATTCATGTCTGGTTCACCCTCTTCTTCTTTTATCTCTTTATGGAGCACTTCTCCTAATCAAATTAGGAGATTATCCAAATCTAATTTGGATCTGGACTCTAATAAGAGATAAGCCTTATCCTCTTAAGAGGATAGGTGCTCCATACCCATTTCTTAACCTAGATTCGACTTAGAGCGCATGACAACTTAATTTGTCATGTGACAACTTACTTAATCTTATTGATTATGGGCCTTAGGCCCATTTTCTTCAAAGGCTCATGACCCAAGATGTTGTATGGCCAGCTTAGGCCAGATTTGTATGGTGTGGAACCCCACATTTACAGTTAAATGATCATTGAATTCAGCCATCCTATGAAGATCCAAGGATAATAGACTTAAGATAAAGACCATTAGGTAATCAACCCTGTAATGGTCTCTTACACTTAACCTCTCAACCCATAATGGTCACAACACTACCCAATAGGGAAGGACCACTCCCCTGGTTGCAAGGTATAGTGTCACCTCTCCTTGGCAGATCCATTGCCGGTAGTTTAGATTTCCATCAGAGAGAGTGTAAGCCCAATCTTTCGCTTTGTTTGACAAGGGGGCCGATCTTAACATTAGGATCACCCACATAGATGAATTCTCAAACTGCCCCAACATATCCAGGTTTTGACCCTCAATGGATCTGATTGATTGGCATATCAAAGACAGCCCAATCCAACACCAAGTGCAGTACCATAATCAAGTTTAGAGGATATGTGTAACTCGACAGTTTTGCCCATCAATTTCCAAGGTCCAGGGAATAACTAGAAAATGGTACTAGTTCAATTTTTCATCTAAACACATACTACATGTACTATGGGTCTAACCCTAGCAATCGAGACAAGCTGCCTCAATTTCTTTGGAAGCATATCAGTCTCAAAAGATATATATATAGGATTGCCAATTTTCCCCATTTGCCCAATCCCCGTGGTGATCCACCTCGAATGGGGCGGGGATGGGGATGATTTTCCCCTATGGGGATGGGGATGGGGATGGGGAATTTTCATCCCCATTAGTGGGAATGAGGATCCACACTAATATATATGTGTATATATATGCATACGTTGTATATGTATATATGTACATATACATCTATATATTAATATTTTTAAAAATATGGTTGAATCGTTTCTAATAGGATTGTAAATTTTATTTGTTTAAATAAAACTAAAAACAAAAACAAAATGGTTAACATTATAAAAAATCACGGGGAATGGGTATCCCCATGGGGATGGGGTTCCCCATTGGGACGGGGATAGGAAGTTTCATGAGGAAGGCTCCCCATCCCTGCCCCACCTTGTTGCCATTCATATATATATACTAGTAATTATGCACATGCCTTGCATGTAAGATTGGAATCCGGAGTGAACAAATTCATTATCACACACAAATGGTCGATTCGCATATATCCCTTATCTCCCCACTGAGTGCCCCACGAATTCTTGAGTAGCCAGTACTTCATGCCCTCTTCACTTGTACCATAACCAACCACTGTAACAGCATGGTTTAAATCAGTTCCACATTCCCCTGTAAAAACACCAGTTGAGTAGAAGAGGAAGTCGTTGGAACTAGCGCCTATGGCGACAGAAACTGGTTGCATTGCTACTGCCTTCAATAACTCATTCTCCATCAAATGATGGGACGTCCACATATCCACTGATACTTGCTGCATGGGATGCTGATTTCTCTGTGTCGCACATTCCCTGCACTCCTCTGAAAGGGTAGTTTTCTTCGCTGTTAATGCCTCCAGTTTGTTGGATATATTGGAAAGCAGTATCCATAAAACCACCGTCACAGCCATTATTTTCAGTGTTGCAGTCTACCAGCTGTTGCTCAGATAGAGAAATTTGTTGGCCTTTCTTGATTTGGATAATCCCTTCAATTGCTGCCACTGCCGAGAATACCCAACAACATCCTATATATATTGAATTGATTGCTTTGTTAGTGAATTGTACGTATTGTAATGCTATTTACCCTAGTTGCACTTGCACCCCAAGTTGAAAGAATCTATGCGCTCGGCATTGTTCTTGAATATGTTGAAGCGTTTCTCCTTCTCTACATTGTCTTGGTATACAACTCCATGGCGAGCCATCCATTGCTCAAACCTCTCCAACATAGATGCTTGTTGGAGAGTGCGGGCATTGGCTTGAGAAGTAGAAGCTCCTAAAATGATGATCAATAGCGAGGCCATGGCACAGGTTATGAGTTGGCACGCCATTGTCGTCTGAAGTAGCTGATAACTATATATATATATATGATGATGAATAAGAGGAGAACAAATTAAAGGCTATGTAATTGAGGATCCATGTCCAATTCCTTTGGTGGTTTTCATTTATATAGAGTTTGCATGCATGTGCACTTCCCCAAGGAAACTATGTTAATTTCCTTGCCGTGTAGGGGGTGTTTGACTTATAACATTTATCATTTATATAGACAGCATTCCTTATCATTCCAATCAATCCAGTAGTGCAGGGTGACTAAAAATTTTCTTGAAGTAATTGGAGAGTCTAATTTAAACTATATATAGCATTGATTAAGAACTTTCTTCATACGAGAGTGTGGCAAGAATTACCTGCGCAAATTGGGGGATAACATCGTATCAAAGAAGAAAAAAAAAATGGCCAGGGGTCATATTTTCTTGCACTTTGGAAACGGAACCGTGACAAAAGCTACTTAATTTGCTTATTCTTATACAGTTATACTTGCATTCGGTCAGTCACAAATGTCCATTTACATGTGTAAGACATAAATCATATAAAACAGATGTGAGTATGTGACTGACAAAGGCTATTAGAATAAAAGTAAGTATTTGAGATGGTCTAGAGTTGGAGAATAAGGTTGTGATTGATGTTTCCACTTTCTTCTTCAATCATTTTCGGTTGACCCATTTGTTCCTCCAAGTTGTAGGACAATGGTTTAACAATCCGATTGAACAGGTTGACCCTTCAATCATTTTCGGTTGACCCATTTGTTCCTCCAGGTTGTAGGTCAATGGTTCAACAATCCGAGTTGAACAGGTTGACCCGTGATGTCGTCACATATATAAGTTAAGAAAACTACAAACTGAGACTAATGCTGATGAGGTTCCTCGGCTTTTGCATTCAATTAATTGGAGAGTCCAACTTGAAACCGTAACATTCATTAAGAACTTTCCTGATCATGTCATATGAGAGAGTGGCATCTATTACATGCGCAAATTGGAGAACATATTTTCTAGCATAGGGGACGCAATCATGACCAATGCTACTCTTTCCTAGACCACAAACTATTCAATGTTTAATGAGTTCGAATCTATTTTTTTCTAGTCTTGTACTTCCATTCACTCTCTGACAAGTGTCCATTTACACGTATATAAACACTCGTATAGATGAAAATACACATGTATTGATAAGTGATCGATGAGGGATGGTCTAACCGTTCAGTTATGAAGAGCCACGTGATTAGCCCGAACCGTTTAATGACACCTCAGTGCCATATGGAGGCAGGTCGCACCTGCCAGGTCAGCCCAAGCCAACCAGCTTGACCTGCATCTCGACTAATGGAAGACCAGCAGATTGCTCCACAGCGATGTGGAGCACATCACCTCGGGAGAACGAGCCAGTGACTTTGGATGCCAACTTGACCTCCCTGACCGGGTTGCCAATGACTTGAGTAGTCGACCGACCTCTGGGTTACCGACATACATGATGCATTGTTTTTATCTGATGAGTACGCCTATCGGTTCCTAAACAAATGGCGGAACGTTGTCCATGCCTTCTCAAGGTACTCGTGATCCATTGCATTTTATCTCTCTAGTTCCTATAGTCTCCCTTCGCTTTCTTACTCACTAAACTCGACTAACTCAAGCATTGGAGTGACTACCTCAAGTCAAAACCCCCAGGTACTCTAATATCTTTCTTCTTGTAGATTGGTTTGTCAATCTCAACACCACTCGTCCGAGTTGTCCTCTAGTAGGGAAGTTAGGCGATTCGACCACCATCAATTGAAACCATATGTGGGAACCAAAATGAAAAAGCCAATTCAACCTCTCACCACATTAGTCATAACCCAGCATGTCTTCCCCAAAGAACAACCAAAATGAAGGAACCTCCATTGGGGGGCAAACGTAAGTAGTCGAGCCATCGGCGTTCCTACCAGTGTAGATCATTTACAGTTTCAAGAGTTGATGTTGTATGTCTGAAGCATTGACCTGCGCATGTAGTCCTGGAAGCAGCACTTCACTGCTCTTGGGCCAATGCAGCCCAGATGTCATTGCAGACGCAGCCACCACCCAAGAACCAGAATGTCAACAAGTCAGTAACCCCACCGGATGACAAATGTTGTCTTCTCAACGCCTCAAAGAACCTTGCTAGGAGTTGGACTTCCTAAGCACAAGACACCACTTATGCCCCTAACGTGGAAATTAGTAGGGCAACCACCTTGGTCAGGTTGGACAACATGGCCTCGGCATTGGGGTCCAAGCAAAACAGGCGTAGGAGGCACCCAAGGCATAATCCCATCAAGAGCCGACTCGGTCCTTAGGTGGATGGTCGTCAGACAAGCCCGCCTAAAGAACAAGAAGTCAGTCTGTCAAACACCTCGACTGCTCCTTAATTCATTCGGGCTTTGCCCCTTTCGGCCAAGATCCTTGCTGAGCCCGGGCCTAATAATTTTTTAGCCTCGAACCTAGAGACTTAGGACTAAATGACTTACATCGTTGACCACATCAACAAATTGTAGGCTTTGATGTAGCTGCATGAAGAAAATGAGGCAAGAAAGTGCCTCGCCTTCCCAACCATATTCCGCCAGGCTACCCAAATGTGGTACTCAAGCTTGGCCCGGGCACCACTAAGACCTAGGACCAGATTGTCAACCTGTTTACGACACACTTTGCTACCTACCGATGTCACTCGAAGACATCCAACTACCTAATTACGGTATACCAGTGTTCTGTATATCCAGAACCATGACCCCACTATACAGATGACTGCAACAATCCACGACGTCTGAGACCCCCACCTGAGAAGGTTGCTTGTGAAGAACCTCACAAAGGATAAAGGGAAGTTCCTTAAGCATTACCAAAAATATATGAGCATCGAGGAAATGCTTCATGCACACGAAAAGCTTGTCGGAGCCGGCAAGAGAAAGGAACGTGATAATGGCCAAGGCAAAAGAATTAGCAAGCACAGTTGTAGAAGCAACAGGTCGCCTAGGTGCTCCAAGTCACTGAAATGCTGATTCAAGTCATCCCTTGCCACTCCAGGTCATTGACAAGACGCTTTAGGACTCCCCCCATTGGCGGTTGACCTGGAAATAGAGTTGTTCACGGGCCGGGTTTTGGACCTGACTTTACACTATGTCGTGCTCGGGCTTCGGGCCGGGCTCATTCAAATTTTGGCAAAAGCTAGGCCCGAGCCTGGCCCATGAACAGGTCTACCTGGAACTGCTCCCAAAGCTCGGCGTGGATAGAGCTCACCCATTGGAAGATGTCATCCTCGTGTTGATCTTAGATATTGAGCCCAAGAAGACAATCCAGATTGGGCCACAACTAGATGAACCTCCACGCTTCTAAATTAGTAAGTTTTTTACATTCAAATATTGATGTATTTTCCTGGTTGCGTGTCGGCATGCCTAGCATAGACCCCTTTGTTATTACGCATAAATTTAATGTAGTTCCCTTGGTTATACCTATAAAGTAGAGGAAAAGGAAATTCACCCGAAAGCGGTGTAGGAAAATTGACAAGGAGGTTGGGAAGGTCCTCAAATGTGAAGTGGCATATGTGTGTCGGCTATACAGACCTGAAACAAGCTTGACCAAAGTATATCTTCCCACTCTCAAGGATAGATAGACTAGTTGATTGCACCTCGGGATTCAAGCTGTAGAGATTCATGGACGTCTATTCTGGTTTCTAGATGATCTAGATGGATCCAGCAGACCAAGAGAAAACAACTTTTGTAATCTAGATGGATCCAGAAGATCTAGATAGATCAAGCATAGTTGTAGAGGCAACAGGTCGCCTAGGTGCTCCAAGTCACTGAAATGCCGATTAAAGTCATCCCTTGCCGCTCCAGGTCGTTGACAAGACGCTTTGGGACTCCCCCTATAATGTACAAAAACTACACACCATTGAACGCGAGGAGGGGGAAGATCTTAATGAATATTAAATCATTCAATTGCTTGAAGTGGTCAAATCACTTGAAGGGAAATTCGGAGAATAGGAATCCGGACCAGTATTGCCACTATCACAAGGAGAGGGGGGGGGGCATTTGTGGAAATTCATTAAGGAGGACCAAGCTGCTGAGGAACCCACAAAGAGACCAGCCCCAACAGAATGAATGGGCACTCATCGGGATGATCAACAAGTGCACAGGTGGGTCAATAGTAGAGGCTAAGGACACAACTTGAGCAATGATAAAGTGAAGCCCTCCAAGAGAATAAGGATAGAGGAGGTGATTTATTTCATCGATGATGACAAGAAAGGGGCTCACTAACCCATGATGACGCGATCATAGTGAGGTTGATCATCCATAACTATGAAGTGAAGCACATCTTGGTGGACAGTGGAAGCTCGATGGACATCTTATTCATGGAGGCATTCGAGAAGATGAATCTACAAAGGAAGTATTTCTTCCCTACTGACATGTATCTGGCTGGTTTTAGTAGGGACATCGTCTAACGTCTAGGAAGGATTAAGCTGTTTGTTATAGTGAGGACGATGCCGAACAAGATTTCATTTGACCATAATCTTTTGGCCGTGGACACACCTTCATCATACAATGCTATTCTTTGTCGCCCTATGCTGCACACACTTTGAACCTTGGTAACCACATACTACATGGCCACAGAATTCCCCACTAAGAATGGAATTAGGGTAGTGTATCTAGAGTCCCGGAAATGTTACATGGTGGCCTTGAAAGGCAAGGAAAAGTGGTCATTGGTGGTCGACCTAAAATTGCTCCCAGAGCTCGGCAAGGATAGAGCTCACCCATTGGAATATGTCATCCTGGTGTCGGTCTTAGATACCGAGCCCAAGAAGACAATCCAGATTGGTTCATGACTCAATGAACCTCTACACTCTAAATTGGTAAGTTTATTACATTCAAATATTGATGTATTTTCCTGGTCACCTGCTGACGTGCCTGGCATAGATCCCTATGTTATTATCCATAGACTTAACGTAGATCCCTTGGTTAGACCTTTAAAGCAGAGGAAAAGGAAGTTCACCCTAGAGAGGTGGAGGACAATTGACGAGGAGGTTGGGAAGCTCCTCAATGCCGACTTTATCAGAGAAGTAGAGTATCCGAGATGGATAACGAATATGGTGATCGTGAAAAAGGAAAATGAGAACTGGCAAAGGTGCGTCGACTATACAGACCTGAAACAAACTTGCCCAAAGTATATGTTCCCACTCTTAAGGATGGACAGATTGGTAGATGCCACCTCGGGGTTTGAGCTGCTGAGATTAATGGGTGTCTATTCCAGTTACAAATAGATCTAGATGGATCCAGCGGACGAAGAGAAAACAACTTTTGTAACTGAAATTGGGTTGTATTGTTACAAGGTCATGCCTTTTGGCCTAAAGAATGTCAGGGCGACCTACTTGCGTCTTGTAAACAATTTCTTTTTCAAATTTAATTGGAAATAAAGTAAAAGTTTATTTAGATGATGTTTGTTGTTCTAAAGAATGTTTGCTACTCTAAGAAAATATAACCTGAAGCTCAATCCAAACAAGTGTGTCTTTGGGGTCACATCGGACAAGTTCCACAATTACATAGTCACTCAATGTGGCATTGAAGCCAACCCTGAGAAACTTAAAGAAATTTTAGATATGTAACCATGTGAATGTAAAGGCAATTCTAAATAGTTTATCCCTCAGGAAGGAGGTCGGTGTGAGGAATGTAGAGGCATGTACTGACTCCTAGCTCGTGGTGAACCAAGTGAACGAACATTATGAAGCTCAGGATCCTTCAATGTTTAAGTACTTGGTGAAGGTGTGTGAGCTAATTAGACAGTTTGATACTTTATCCATCCACCAAATACCGAGATCCAAGAAGGCATAGGATGACGCGCTTTCATAGCTGCCGGCTCTACTGACAACACCAAGAGGACAACATACGTAGAAGACTTGTTGCGCCCCAACATAGAGAGGGCGATAGAAGAGGAGATGGCTCCTGTACAAGTCATAGAATTGAGCAAGATGGATTCACTTTTTGTGTATCTACATGGTGGGTGTCAAATCCAACAAAAAATAAAAGTCCTGCTCAGATTAAATATTTTTGTATATAGTGATGAGCAAGGTCGTCTCCACAGGGATTGGGTGGATTTATTTCCAAGAAAATGAAATAGGGGGTTGTTGTAAAGATAAGGAAAATAAAATGAAATAAAATAAAGCAAGGATTAAATCGATGGGAGATAGCTTCTGGTTGAAGGGACAAGTTCAGCCTTGATTCTTATCATTGATCATCGATGCAAGGATAAATTCATATGTTTATGAATAAATTGGTTATAGCCATTAACAAGCTCTAACAGCCAGCCTCTACTCGTATTTCTCGGCAACCAAAACAAGATCTTTGATTGCTTCTCTTATTAATAGACAATCCTAAACAAGCTCCTTGGATTTAATCTATTAATAGCATTAAGATGGGAGAGACCCAATTCTGGTCAGTGATCTCACAAGCTTGGACCATTTAAACCAGATCATATATCCTCCTAACATAAATCGAAAACTTGTCCATAATCAATTTATGTTAGTTTCCACCATGATTAAACTTACCAATCATATACAAAATTAGAAGTTCAATCGGCCATAGATTATTCTCATTGAATGAGCAAGGGATCCTTCTTGCTTAATCAATAAAAATAATCCTCACAGGAAATCGCAGAAAACATATGAATACCTATAAACAATGAACTGAAATAAAAATCAATTAGATCTCACAATGTTTAAGAATCAAAGCTTCCATAACCTTTCAACCAGAAATCAAAAGCTTACACACACTTCATGTAGAAATCGTAGCTTCCAGATGAGGGGGGCGGGCGTATTCTGCTTCTTTTCTCCCTTCTTGCTGAATTCTTGTTTCCAATACTTGATGATGCCTCCTTGCTAGTCCGCCCTCCTTTTTATAGCCTTAGGGGCGTATTCTGCAGGGCTCTGAATAGTTAGTACAAAAGAAGAGAAACAAGGAAGAACAAGTAAAGCCGAACTTACCACCATGATTTGATGAAGAGTTGTGCTCTCCAAGAGCTGCTGGTGTGGCTACTGGCTTCCTTCCTAATACCAGGGAGACTCACACCCTGGGCAAGCTGCTCGGCCACCCCCTCTATCTCAAGGGTGCCTTTTGGCCGAATCAACCATTGTGGCACATAAACACTGGCCGAGCCCTTAGTCGAAGGATGTTCCGGAGTGTCCCCCCTCTGCAATGAGAACCACTCGAGTTGAGTCGTGGCCTCCTCGGAGTCAACTACCACAACTTCCTCTATGTACCTTGGCCTCTTCCTCTATTGAGGGGTGCATTCTATCGAATGGCGATGAAGCTCCATGGAAGAAGGAGCCCTAACGAGCACCTTGGTGTTCGACCTGGCTGATAGGTAGTAATACCCCTACTTATGCTTCTTCAAGTGGAGAGTATCTAAACATCGGTAGGATAATCTCAATATCCTTGAGAGTGCATTTGCAGAGCAACCCGACCAGATACAAAAATGAGTTCGGCATCAACTAAATAGGTAGGACTCGATGCCACCTCAAGACGACCACTACCCCCAGATCTAAAGGGAACCTAAGGCTGAAAATAAAACTATGGATGCACACACAAATCTCCCCGGGACGGGCCGAAGTGGCCCTCTCCCTGACCCTAGGACACCTCAGTTTGTTCTCTTTGGGAATGTGGTACACTTCTCAGATCTGAGCCAGGTCGGTCGGAGAAAGAGTACACGAAGCAAATAAATAGAAAATAATAAAAAAAAATAGCTAGGGTTGATAGTGTGATAGTCCAATCCAATCAGGACAAATGCTACATCCCTACGAAACTACAATATGCAGATCGATCTCCATATGCAATCTCTATCTTCTCTGTAAGCTCCAACGATTTCTCTGATGTAAAAAAAATAGAAAAACCTTAATTTCTATTGTTTACATCAGAAAAAACTTAATACATTCTTTCTAGAAAAAAAATAATTAATTACAGACCAAATAATCAAATTAATAAATTTGGTGTGCACCGATCTTGCCACCATCAAGAGTTCGATCTCCAACACACTTTCAGGAATCCATAATAAAATAATTCTATAATATATCAAAATATATCTATAAGACTGTTAGATCATTGGCCCACTTTGAGAACCAAATTCTTAGAGATTTCTGCTAACTGCTCAAATTGGCTACACTAGTTCTTGCCGATATGAGTTTTGGTTCAAATCTAGTTTGGTTTAGTCCAAGGGCTGAACCTGACTTTGATATCTCTGTTGGAGGGTTAGGATCCATCGTATGGATGGCCAAACCATGCTTGATGGCTGGGCAAAATTTCAAAAATTTATTAATCCTTTTGGGAGTTGAATTCCCTATGTTTTGAAAAACTGTATTTTTCATGATTGGTCTTGCACTGAACTGGACCAGATTTGAAACCAATCAATGAGGGAAATGTATACTTGATATGGATTCCACAAATGCAGATCCCATGGTGGAAACTCACGCCCAAATCAGTCCCAAAGCCATTCTCCACTGAAGATGGCGCAGTGTGTAGGTGAAACTGATTCAACAGCATAATTTTCAGCAAAACTACAACCCAACTACATAGATCGAAGTGGGGAAGGTGAGCCTAAAGTTCATCTGATTCTTGAAAGCCTAAGTCGTGATAGGGTTTCTTGAAAGACAAAAGAATAGAAGAGAGAACAAGAAAGAGTGGTGTTCTACTCTAGTTCACCATCTTCTTCTTTTATCTCTTTATGGAGCACTTTTCCTAATCAAATTAGGAGATTATCCAAATCTAATTTGGATCTGGAATCTATTAAGAGATAAGCCTTATCCTCTTAAGAGGGTGGGTGCTCTATACCCATTTCCTAACCCAGATTCGACCTAGAGCACAAGACAACTTAATTTGTTATGTGACAGTTTACTTAATTTTATTAATTATAGGCCTTAGGCCCATTTCCTACAAAGGATCACGACCCAAGATGTTGCATGGACAACTTAGGCCTAATTTGTATGGCGTGCGATCCCACAATATCTCACATAAGTCCACATGGGTTCAGTCCAGCCTTTATGAAAAGGCTTGACCGAATTTATTGTTAAACGTAGTAAACCCATGACCACATCGCTTTGGGTTTAATATGGACCCAACATTTACACTTAAATGATCATTGAATTCAGCATTCTTATGAAGATCCAAGGATAATGAACTTATGTAAGATAAAGACACTCAGAAAATCAATGCTGTAATGGTCTCTTACACTTAACCTCTCAGACCATAATGGTCACAACAGTACTCGACAAGAAATGACCTCTCCCTTTGCTGTAAGGTACAATGTCACACTCTCTGTTTGGATGGATTCGGAGAATTAAAACATTTTGCTAACATTTTTCATAAAACATTAATATAATTCCGAGAATTAAAACCTCCTGTGAGGTACATTGGCGGTAGTTTAGGTTTCCATTAGAGAGAATGTAAACCTATCATTTACTTTATCTTACAAAGAGGTTGATCCTAGTATTATGATCACCCACTCAAATGAATTCTCTGACAAAGGACACAACCATGACAAAACGCTACAAATTATGATCACTTTGTCTCACTTGGTCGTGTCTCAATTATGGAGTATAATTAAGTTGATAAGGAGCGGACTGTGGAGATTGCTCATTTGATGATGGATGATCCAAAACAGAAGCCCCATTACTCAAGTGGTAAATTAATGTTGTGTTTTCTTATCTTCTGCACACAATTATGGCCTACTGCTGCATATATAATTTTGATTTCTAACTTGTCTTCAAAGTCCAGTGTAAGCTAGCGCACACACAGATATAATCCCCCTTAAATCACACTTGTAGGTATCCCAATCTAAGAACTCAAAAGAGTGAGGGCTGACGTCAGCCCTTAACCTAATCCCCCTTGGCCCAATATTAAACTAATTAGGACAAACTAAGTAAACCAAAAAATCCCAATGTAACCCTCTTGACCCTAGAAATTGACGTAAAGGCCATTATTGCAACTTTAAAATTACATTTTTTCTACTGAGATGTCAGACTAGAATCTGATATGAACAAATTTGAGAATAACACCATTGCACGTAAAAAACTAAAAAAAAAAAAAAGAAAAAAACAAGGGAACTTGCGAAAGAGTTTCAATCTCAGATTAGAACCAATTGAAAATGCCGAAATTTCTCTCAGTGTTTTCATCCTAGCCTTCAAGAAAAACAGAGCCCTTCTCAGATATCCATCCTTTCGCATCAAGGAGCAGTTACAAGACCTTTGCTCGTCCATAAATCTCAAGAGACACCATTCCTAAGCTCTGGGATCGATTGCTGCTATAAAGTTTAGTCAACTCTACATCAATTACATAAATTTCTTAACCAGCATGGGTACTTTTTCATTCTTGTTAATTAATTTTCGCATTAATCTCCTTTTAACAGAGAGGTGGGATTTAGGTAAATTAACGATTAATCCGAAAAAGCATTCACTCTGCATCGATACTTTTATATATAATATAAATCATATAAAGAAGTGGCATCTATTACATGCGCAAATTGGGGAACATATTTTCTAGCACTTAGAGGACGCAACCATGATGAAAGCTACTATGCTATTGGCTGGACCATAAACTATTCAATGTTTAGTTTAACCAGTCAAATCTAATTTTTTCTAATCTTATACTTCCATTCACTCTTTGACAATATCCATTTACACGTATATAAACACATATACATGAAAATACACATTTAGAAAGGCTATTGTTCTTTCATTAACTTGAAAGTATTGGCACTGATTGCGTTCTATCTGTGCAAAGTCTAAGGCAGTGTTTTAAAACCGATCAAGAGGTTGAGCCACTGGACCACTGCTGGGTCACAGGTCAGAGGTTCAACCATCCAAATCGGATGGATTAGAGTGTGACACATCATCCGCTATATAAGCGTATAAATTATTTATTATATAATAAAAATGTATAATTACATTTTATATGTAATATATGTATGTATATATATGTTTAGTTCAGGGTCAATTTATATATTTTAGAGTACAATACAAAAACCTCCCTTGAAGTTTTTGACAATCATAAAAACCTCCCTTATAGTTTTATTTTAGCAAAACCTCCCCACAAAATTAACAAATACCTCCCTTCCGTCAATGATCAAGACGGAAAACGGTAAAGAGATGATCATTTTTTTCAAAATACCTATTTTACCCTTTCTCGAATACTGTTCATCTTCTTCCCTGTTCGAACCCAGAAGCAGAGGCAGCAGCGGCACCCCTCTAAATCCGATCACTTCCTCTTCTCTAATCTCTCATCTTCTTTGGCTTCTTGTTCTTCTCCTTTTTCCCTTTCTCTATCTGGTTGCAGCAGTAGATTCGAACTCAGCGTCGATCCACCTTCTCCCACCATCTTTCTTCCCCCACTGTGCTTCCTCTCTTTCTTCTCCATCTCTTTTCTTCTTCTTGTTCCTCCTTCCCCTCCTTTCTTCTCCTTCCCCTGTCGGCGTCCATTTTCGGATCGCTTTCTAGGTTCGAACGGGGAAGAAGATGAAATTCTTTACCACACACCACATTGGTATAGGCATAGGCATAGGGTGCCCTTGGTTTTGAAATTGTGTTTTTTCTTTTTGACTAATGAGTAATGACTACTACATGGCTTAACATGTTTCTCGATTGAAACAACTCCTCAGTCATCAAAATCAAAAGAAAATCTGTGAAATCCAAATTCCTTCTTAACATTAACTCAGAAGTCTCTCTGAATCCACAATTCCACAAACACGAACGAGATCTCAGATCCGAGGTCTTCCCAAGTCCCAACTCCATGATTACCATCTTGTTTTGTTCAGAACTTCTATTTATTATTTTCAGATTATTAATTTCTTTTGTAATCATTTTTAGATCAAAACCAAGGACACCCTTTCTTCCCCTATCGGTGGTAGAAAACAAGGGCGATGGAAGGGGACAATGCTAGAAGAAGAAGAAGAAGAAACAGAGGAAGAAGAAGAAGAAAAGAAGGAGAAGAAGAAGAAGAATGGAAAATAATAAGAAGTCGAAGAAGATGGGAGAAGAGGAAGAGATCAGATTTAAAGGGGTGTTGTTGTTGCCTCTACTTCTGGGTTCGAATGGGGAAGAAGATGAACAGTGTTCGAGAAAGGGTAAAATAGGTATTTTGAAAAAAATGATCACCTCTTTAACATTTTCCGTCATGGTCATTGATAGAAGGGTGGTATTTGTTAATTTTGTCAAAAATAGAGGGGAGGTTTTTGCTAAAATGAAATTATAGGGGAGGTTTTTATGATTGTCAGAAACTTTAGGGGAGGTTTTTGTATTTTACCCTATATTTTATTTCAATTTTAATTGCAGCGTTTAACCTAACCTAGTCGTTGAGTCAAACTAGTCGACTATTTATTGCTCAAATTTTTAGGTTTCCATTGCTGTCAAGGTTGGGCCAAGGGCAACATTGTATATATGCTTCCATAGATGAGGGCTAATTGAGTCCGAGGGCTTATCAAGTTGAGGGCCAGAAAGTCTGACTTGTGAAGGAAGAAGCATGTTAGAGGCCCGGGTGTTATCCTAGGGGTGGAGACTCTGACGGTCAAGTTAGTAAGTGCATAACAAGGGGTCGGACGAGATTTGAGAGAGGTAGCTCGAACAAGGTCACCCAGATGCTAGAGAGCTTGAGAGTGGAAAATCAAAGATAGCTTACCTAGGGAGTGACACCACTTATTTATACTTGAGCCTGCCCCCCACTCTCAAGGTTATGGTGGAGATTCGAGTAGGGACCTTGGTTTTGGCTGAAGAGAGTGTAACATTATTATCGGGAGGCACTAAGTGGCATGTTCCAGTGCAGACCTCAGAGATAGCCTTAGCTCAAAGGCACGGAGGTGTCGGCCTCAAATTCTGAGGGCTTACCTTAGTTGCTTTGGTGGCATCTGCTTTGTTGATGACTTTGCCTCTTGAGAAAGTTATAATGGGCCAAGGGCTCGGTACCGCGCCTTACAGGTATGAGAGGCTCGTGCCCCCTGATCATGTGCCTCACAAGACAGGTGTCGGAGTCAATGAGTCGTGACCGTATGTGGGATGGGCGTCAGTTCATCTAGGTTGGGTTACTTCTGGCCCAGAGCCGGTGGACGAATTGGCTTGATCACTCAGTGTTGTTTTGCACTACCAAGGTCGATGATGCGTGTCACGCATCGGGTTGGGCTGTCAAGTCGGCTGCTCCGCGGCCTTTAGATCCGAGAAGATCTAAGCTGTCTGTTTCCCTATAAATAGGGCGCTAGTTGAGGCAAAGATCACCATTTGCCTTCTTCATCCTGAGCTTTCAGAGAACTCATCCATCATCTTAGCCAATCTCCTAACCTTTAGAGACCTCACCAAAACAGAACTGAGGGCCTTGTCCCTAGTCGAGAGGTATAGGAATAGTGTGTCTCCATGAAGCGGCCGAGTGACCAGAGGAGGCGAGGCAAGGTAAGACTTCAGTTCATCAAAAGCTTGTTGGCATTCTTTGGTGCATTGGAAGTCCTTCAGTTTCTTGATGGCTCGAAAGAAGGGTAGGCAGCAGTCGGCCGATTTCGACATGAATCAGATGAGGGCAGCCACTTGGTCGATAAGGCTCTGAGTTTCTTTGATCGACCGAGGTGGTGCCATGTAATGTATAGCATGAATCTTCTTGGATTGGCGTCAATACCCTACAACGTGGCGAAGAAGACCAAGAATTTGCCCCAGGTGACGCCAAAAACACACTTACTGGGGTTAAGCCTCATGTTGTACTTCCATAGTGTAGCAAAGGTCTTGGCAAGGTCCGAGGTGTGCTGGCTAGCCTTCATGCTCTTGATAACCATGTTAGGGGTGCAACTTGAGGGGGCTTAACCCGAGCCCAGCCTGGCCCAACACGATTTTTTTTCACGGGTTGGGTTAGATTTTCTAGACCTCGGGTTGGACCTGGGCTTGAAAAAGTAGGTTTTTATTTTTTTCAGGTTGGGCTCGGGTTGAGGTCTTAGGTAACCCGAGCCCAGCCCGATGTATTGTACATGTAGTATATAGTTGAATCAATGAATCGTATGTTAATATGTTATTGTGTTGGCTTAATGGTGGTTGTTTAATTAGTAAATTACTAATTTAGTATTAGGTGCCATGTGTCAATTGCCAATGCCATTACTCAAAGTCATTAATTAGTTTCTTAAGTTTCTTTTTCTAGACACATTTCCCTATATGAGACTTTGACGTTTCAAATTCTTTTAATTCGAATGCCATTTTGGCAAGTTGGCAACATTAATTAAGGAAACCCAAAGTTTAAACCGCCAAAAGCCCAAAAGTCCAAAGCGAGTGGAAACTTATTATGGCAAGTTGGCAACATCAATTAAGGAAATCGAAAACGAGTAAAAACTCATTAGGCTCATTAAATTTTAATGTGGGGCTTTGGCCTTTGGGCTGATTAACCGATTCAAGTTTGGCCCAGGCCCGGGCCCAACCCGAGTGCCTAAAATTTTAGTGCAGGCTGGGTATGGGTTGAATAATTCGGGCTTGACCTCGGGCTCGGGCTTTAGGTCCTATTCTTAGGGTTGGGCCTGGGTTGAGCTAAAACCCGGCCCAGCCTGCCTGAATTGTACCCCTAAACCATGTCATTCAAATAGGTTTTGACGTTTCTTCCCATCTGGTGCTTGAAAACTTTGTCCACAAGCTGTTGATAGGTGGCTTCGACATTCTTCAGGCCGAAGACCATGCTAAAGTGACGACTACTATTGTACGATTCCTATTATCTCTTCGAACTCACAGCGCAAGGGAAAACTACTATTGGAAATCTACCTTTTATATCCCGGAATGTCTGAATGTGTGATTTCCCCTAAGCCTTAGCACAGGGTGGCAAAATTTCCTTGCTGTAATTAATTAGAGAGTCCAACTTGAACCATAACATTCATTAAGAACTTTCCTCATGTCATTTGAGAAAGTGGCATTTATTACATGCGCAAATTGGGGGACATATTTTGTAGCACTTAGGGGATGCAATCATGACCAATGCTACTCTTTCCTAGACCACAAACCGGTCAATGTTTAATTAGCTCGAATTTATTTTCTTTTAATCATGTACATTCGTTCACTCTATGACAAGTGTCCACTTACACATGTAATTGATAAGCGATCGATGAGGGGTGATCTAACTGTTCAGTCACAATGAGCCACGTGGCTAGTCTGTACCGTTTAATGATACTTCTGCTATTAGACAGTGTATGCCCTTAGCTCCAATCAAATTGATGTGTTAATACATTTATTGTAAATAAGCACATAATTGTTTCATGTTATGATTGGTGTGTTTCTATATTATTACTTTAATTACTTCTTAAATTAGACATTTATGAGACTCATATTAGTTTAGAATGTTCTCAGTCGTTGGATAGACTTGGGAAGTTTATCCTAACAAGGCTAACGCTAATGTCCTCTCAAGAAGGTTGGGGCAGTTTGTCTCAACTGTCAGGGTTGGACCCGAAGCACAGACTACAAGAAAATTGACTCAAAATACAATTTTTAGCAACAATTGATTAGTGTTGTTGCCAAACCGATGTATTGGCAACAGTTATTCTACAACTGTTGTGAATTGTAACACAACTGTAAGCAACGATCATAAAAATTGTAGTGGCTTAAATTGGGGAGGGATGTCAATCGGTCAAGTTTGTACAAGTTTTGTTTTTATTCAAAATCGATTTAATTGACTATAAGAAGAAGTTGTATTAAATTTGACTTAAATAGTTTTTTATATACTAAAGTTTGAAAAAGTAACTTGAAAATAGAACCATTCTCTTACACCTATATCAAAATTATGAAAATTAAAAAAGTTGTAGAAAACTATGTAAAAGTCATTAAATATTTAAAATGATGAAAAATGTTTGAAAATTATATACTAATAAATAGGAATGACAATTTTTCTTGTCCTTGTTTGGCATTTGATTTCCCCAAGCCCAGAGGGTTTGAAATTGAGATTGCCTTGATGGAGATGGGGATTGATAGTCATACCTAACCAAGGACGAGGATGGGAAGTGAATTCCCTACCCCACCTCAGCCCCAATTATATATTAACATTACAATAAATTAGATTTTTAATTACCAAAATCGGCCTAACAAACTCGTCATTGTAAGGTACTAATTAGGGCTGCAAGTCGGGTGGGTTAGGCTGGGTTTGTGGTCAACCCAAGCCCAATCCTAAGATTTGGGCTCGAACCCAAGCTTGAGGTCAAGTCCAATCTTCCCAACCCGAGCCTAACCCGCATTGTAATTTGATGCATTCGGTTTGGGCTCAAACCCAAGCTGGGCTCAAGTTAGAAAATGGACCCATTCTAAAATTATATATGTACGTATGCAAATATGTATACATATATGTATGTATATAAGTGAATATATATGCAAGTATATATGTATATATATAAATATGTATACACGTAAGTACATATCTATATATGTATGTATATATAAATATGTATAATTGGACCACATTCAAGCTACCTAAAGGCTAGGCCTGTACCCCAACCCAAAAAATAAAAAGCCTAAGTACAAAAAATCCAAATACAGTTGATGTAAAATTTTGTGCTGGATTAGTTTGGACCAGGGTTCAAAATATCAATACGCTCGATATGCCAATAGGGGCATATCAGGCGAATTGATACATTTTTTTACTTTTTTTTTTATTTTTTTTTCAAAACCAATTTAAGGGAGCCAATTTAAGGCTCCTCCACCCCTTGAACCGGTCAGACCCCCGATACACCCACTGTAAGGGCATATCGGAGAGGTCCCAAAATAATACGTATGCGTATTCATACTTTGAACCTTGGTTTGGACCCACCCAATGTGCACCAAATCGAATTTTATGTATGGTTGTTATTATTTTACAATAATAGATGATCATTTAATGATGAATTTCAAAAACTCACCATTATTATTTAAATAATTCCGTCATTAATTTAAGAAATAAAATCCTTAAAAAAAATAACAAAACAATTGTGCGCATTGAATTTTGCGCGGGCTCCATCTCCCCTCTCAAAATTCCTTCTTATTTAAATGCGAAATTGGATTTGATGCGACCATGCTCACACCGTTCGCATGCGTCCCTTGCAGCCTTTTCTTGAAAATATCTCCCCATAAAAAAAAACAATATAAGTATAGAGATATTCCCAAACGGTCTTTTTGAGCACTGAATCTGTTCTCTTCAAACACAGGCTGCTCTCTCCCTCAAAAAAGCAAGAATACTCGTTCGGCTCTTTCAAATGGGTCCGGATATAGTAGGCATGTTAGGTAAGCACAATGAGTTAGCACGTAATAGCTGTGTGACACATCTCAGTTAATGTGCCTTTCATTCAAACGTTTTGCTCCTTTACACAGAAATTATTCATTATTTTATTATCTTTGTCAAAATAATAAAAAATAAAAAATGAAAAAAGAAAATGTAAATGAGTCTCAACTCCCAACATGTTCAGGTTTTCCTTTTTCATTATTTTTATTTTTAATTATTTTGACAAAGATAATAAAATAATGAATAATTTGTATCTAACGGAGCAAAAACGTTTGAATGAAAGACACATTAACTGGGAGATGTGTCACACAGTTATTATGTGTTCACTCATTATGCTTACCTAACATGCCTATTACATCCGTAGTCAGGACCCCTTTTAAACACATTGCTCCCCGCCTCTTTCTTCTCTTTCACTCTTCCTGCACTAAACCTGAAACCAGAAGTTTGTTCTCTCTCATCTTTCTTCCAACGATCGCTGCTGAAATCATAGGAAAACCTAGCGTCCCTCTACCTTCTCTACTTCATTGAGTTCACTCTGAATCTAGGAGAAGATTTTGAGAAGAGCAAGAGACTGCAGGAAGAGTCATAGGCTTGGTCCCTAGGGTTTTTTTTTTCTTAATCCGATATCAATAATAGGTGGGCCGGTTTTAAATCTCTTACTGATTGCAGATCAAATGGGTGGTTGTCTCAGTTTCTATTAACAGGCAAGATTATTCGGCGGCAGCCATTTTTCTATTAACAGGCAAGAAGGGTTGACAGCTTCATCGTGGATACCAGATCCCGTTACCAGCTACTACAAACTAGAAAAAGAGAAGTTCATTGTTCACCTATTAGAACCATTTTTCTTTTCTTTTCTTTTTACTAGTCTTAGAATGTAATCAAGGGCTTCCCTTATTGTTTTTTTCATAGATTTTGACCATAACCCCTTTTCTCTATTTGCAGTATTGCTTTCCATCCTGACTGTCATAACTCATAAAAAAGGCTCACTCCTGTCTTCCACTGCTTATTAGTTACTAACTCTTGGAAATGGAGAAACGATCAGCAAAGTATTTTATTTTTTCTTGAAACTCTATCGATTTTGCAAGCATTCCATTTCTAATTGGAGGGGGTTTTGCAGGCATTCCACATTATGCATTGGATTTGAGGTCATGCCTGAGAGGTTTTGTGCATTTCTGACTTTTTTTTTTTTCTGTTATCAATTTTGCATTTGTTTTGGCATTTTTGTCTTATGAGAATAGTCTGTCTATAGATGTTCTACCTATTGTTACTATTAGGAGAAACTCACATTATTGAGTTCCAGATGATTTGAGAACCGAAAATGAGTAAAAATTCATTAGGCTCAATAAATTTTAATGTGGGGCTTTGGGTTTTGGGTTGATTAACCAATTCAAGTTTGGCCCGGGCCCGGGCCCAACCTGAGTGCCTAAAATTTTAGTCCGGGCTGGGCTTGGATTGAATAATTCGGGCTTGACCTTGGGCTCGGACTTTAGGTCCAATTCTTAGGGTTGGGCCTGGGTTGAGCTAAAACCCAGCCCAGCCCGCCCGAATTGTACCCCTAAACCATATCATCCAAATAGGTTTTGACGTTTCTTCCCATATGGTGCTTGAAAACTTTGTCCACAAGCCATTGATAGGTGACTTCGACATTCTTCAGGCCGAAGGGCATGCTAAAGTGACCACTACTATTGTATGATTCCAATTCTCTCTTCGTACTCACAGCGCAAGGGAAAACTGCTATTGGAAATCTACCCTTTATATCCATGAATGTCCGAATGTGTGCTTTCCCCTAAGCCTTAGCACAAGGTGACAAAATTTCCTTGATGTAATTAATTGGAGAGTCCAACTTGAACCATAACATTCATTAAGAACTTTCCTCTTGTCATTTGAGAAAGCGGCATTTATTACATGCGCAAATTGGGGAACATATTTTGTAGCACTTAAGGAATGCAATCATGACCAATGCTACTCTTTCCTAGACTACAAAATGTTCAATGTTTAATGAGTTCGAATCTATTTTCTTCTAATCATGTACTTTCATTTACTCTCTCACAAGTGTCCATTTACATGTATATAAACACTCGTATACATGAAAATACACATGTAATTAATAAGTGATAGATGAGGGGTGATCTAACCGTTCAGTCACAAAGAGCCACATGGCTAGTCTGAACCGTTTAACGATACTTTTGCTGTTAGACAGTGTATGCCCTCAAATCCAATCAAATTGATGTGCTAATACATTTATTATGAATAAGTACATAATTATTTCACGTTATGATTGATATGTCGTTGTATAATTACTTCTTAAACTGGACATAATGATGAGGCCATGGCACAGATGATGAATTGACCGCCCGTCATTTGGTGGTTTTCATTTATATAGAGTTTGCATGCATGTGCACTTCCCCACGTAGAGCAATACGTACAAACTAATTTCCTTGTCGTGCAGGGGTGTTTGACTTATAGCATTTATCATTTATATAGACAACATTCCTTACCATTCCAATCAATCCAGTAGTGCAGGGTGACTAAAAATTTCCTTGAAGTAATTGGAGAGTCTAACTTAAATTATATATAGCATTGATCAAGAACTTTTTTCATACGAGAGTGTGGCAAGAATTTCCTGCGCAAATTGGGGGATAACATCGTATCAAAGAAGATAAAAAAAGTGGCCGAGGTCATATTTTCTTGCACTTTGGAAACGGAACCGTGACAAAAACTACTTAATTTGCTTACTCTTATACAGTTATACTTGCATTCGGTCAGTCACAAGTGTCCATTTACATGTGTAAGACATACATCATATAAAACAGATGTGACTTACAAAAGCACTATTAGAATAAAAGTAAGTATTTAGAGTGTTGAAGACAATGTGCTCACGTCCAATTCAGATCAGATAAGAATAAAAGTAACATTTATATAAATATATTTTCCAAAAATAAATTTCAACAGTTGAAATCAATTGCTGGTAGTTTAGGTTTTCATCAGAGAGAGTGCATCCCCGATCATTCAATTTCTCCGACAAAGGGGCTGATCATATCAATATGATCACTCACTCAGATGAATTCTCAAACTGTCCTAACATACCCAGGTTTTGACTCCCTCTAAGGATCTCACTGATTGGCATATCAAAGACAGTCCAATCCGACACCTAATGCAGTATCATAATCGAGTCTAGGGGTCTGGTGTAACATTCTAGTTTTGCCCACATATTTCCAAGGTCTAGGGCAATACTGGAATTTTGGTCCAGTTCAGGGTTTCAATAAAACCCACACTGCATGTACCTCAGCTCTCACCCTAGCAGCTGAGACAAGTCACCCCAACGAACTTGGTGGTACATCAGTGTCAGCATTGGCAGGATAAATTTCCCCAGATCTATTCAACGGCTGTGAAGATTCTAAACTAACTCGAGTCTCATATGTGTCCAGTGTAAGGGTATTATACAGAAACACACCATAATAACATGAATCAATTATGTACTTTATTCATTTACAATAAATGTCAAAAGATACATTAGTTTGATTGGAGCTAAGCACATAACAGTCTAACACTAAGAAGGTCGCTTGTAAAGAACCTCCCAGAGGATAAGGGGAAGTTCCTTAAGCACACCGAAAAATATATGAACGTCGAGGAAACACTTCATGCACACCAAAAGCTTGTCAAAGTCGGAAAGAGGAAGGAACGTGATAATGGCCAAGGCAAAAGAAGTAGTAAGCACATTTGTAGAGGCAAGAGGTTGCTTAGGTGCTATGAGTCACTGAAATGCTGATCCAGGTCATCTCTTATGCTCCAGGTCATTGACAAGATGCTTTAGGACTCCCCCTGTAAAGTACAAGAACTACACACCATTGAACGTGAGGAGGAGGAGGATCTTAATGAATATTAAATCAATCGACTACTTGAAGTGGTCATCTCACTTAAAGGGAAAGGTAGAGAATAGGAATTAGGACCAGTACTGCCACTATCACAAAGAGAGGGGGCACGACACCGAGAACTACTGGAACCTAAGGGACGAGATCGATGAGCTCATTCGATGTGGGTACTTGAGGAAATTCAATAAGGAGGACTGAGCGGCTGAGGAACCCACAAGGAGACCAGCCCTAGAAAAATGAATGGCCACTCGTCGAGTTTATCAACAAGATCACTGGTGGGTCAATAGTAGAGGCTAAGGATATGACTTGAGCAATGACAAGGAGAAGCCCTGCAAGAGGATGAGGACAGAGGAGGTGATTTATTTCATCGAAAATGACATGAAGGGGGCTCACTACCCCATGATGGCGCAATCATAGTGAGGTTGATCTTCCATAACTATAAGGTGAAGCACATCCTAGTGGATAGCAGCAGCTCGGTGGACATCTTGTTCATAGAGGCATTCAAGAAGATGCATCTGTAGAGTAAGGACCTCTTCCCTACCGATGTGTATCTGGCTGGTTTCAACAGGGACATCGTCTAACCTCTAGGAATGGTTAAGCTGTTGGTTACAGTGAGCACCACGTTGAACAAGATTTCATTTGACTATAATTTTTGGGCCGTGGACACACCTACATCATACAATGCTATTCTTTGTCGCCCTATAATTTACGTACTTCGAGCCATGCAAACCACATACTACATGGCCACAAAACTCCCCACTAAGAATAGAATTAGGGTAGTGCGTAGGGACTATCTAGACTCTTAAAAATGTTACATGGTGGCCTTGAAAGGCAAGGGAAAGCGGCCATTGGTGGTTGACCTGGAAATAGAGTTGTTCACGGGCCGGGTTTTGGACTTGACTTTACACTATGTCGTGCTCGGGCTTCGGGCCGGGCTCATTCATATTTTGGCAAAAGCTAGGCCCAAGCCCGGCCCATGAACAAGTCTACCTACAACTGCTCCCAAAGCTCGGCATGGATAGAGCTCACCCATTGGAAGATGTCATCCTCGTGTTGATCTTAGATATCGAGCCCAAGAATACAATCCAGATTGGGCCACAGCTCGATGAACCTCCATGCTTCTAAATTGGTATGTTTTTTTACATTCAAATATTGATGTATTTTCCTAGTTGCATGTCGGCATGCCTAGCATAGACCCCTCTGTTATTACCCATAGATTTAATGTAGTTCCCTTGGTTATACCTATAAAGTAGAGGAAAAGGAAATTCACCCCAAAGCGGTGTAAGACAATTGACGAGGAGGTTGGGAAGGTCCTCAAATGGGAAGTGGCATATGTGCGTTGGCTATATAGACCTGAAACAAGCTTGACCAAAGTATATCTTCCCACTCTTAAGGATAGACAGACTAGTTGATTGCACCTCGGGGTTCAAGCTGTAGAGATTCATGGACATCTATTCTGGTTTCTAGAAGATCTAGATGGATCTAGCAGACTAAGAGAAAACAACTTTTGTAATCAAAATTGGGTTGTATTGTTACAAGGTCATGCCTTTTGGTCTAAAGAATGTCAGGGCGACCAACCTATATCTTGTAAACAACTTTTGTTTACAAATTTAATTGGAAATAAAGTAGAAGTTTACATAGATGATGTTTGTTGTTCTAAAGAATGTTTGCTATTTTAAGAAAATATAACCTAAAGCTTAACCCAAACAATTGTGTCTATGGTGTCACATCGGGCAAGTTCCACAGTTACATAGTCATCCGACATGGCATCGAAGCCAACCCTGAGAAAATTAAGGCAATTTTACATATGTAACCAAGTGAACATAGAGGCAATTTTACATAGTCTATCCCTCAGGAAGGAGGTCGGTGCGAGGAATGTAGAGGCATGTATTGACTCTTAGCTCATGGTCAACCAATTGAACGGGCATTACGAAATTCAGGAGCCTTCAATGATTAAGTACTTGCGTAGGTGTGTGAGCTAATCAGACAGTTTGATACTTTATCCATCCAAAAAATACTGAGATCCAAGAAAGCATATGCTGACGCGCTTTCATAGCTATTGGCTCCTATGCAAGTTGTAGAACTGAGCAAGTTGGATTCACTTTTCGAGTATTTGCACCATGAAGAGTTGCCCTTAGATCAGAACACAGCTCAGAATGTCAAACGTAAGTCAAATCGCCACATCATAAATGGTGAATAGTTGTGCAAGAAGTCATTTACCCTTCCTTAATTGTGATGTCTCCATCCTAGCGAGGCTGAGTATGTGTTTTGCAAGATCCACGAAAGACTCTATGGTGAACACTTGGGGGATAGGGTGCTTGCTTTGAAGGCCCTCCAACAAGGTTACTACTAGCCAAAAATAAAACTAAAGGTTTAAACTGGGTCATGCCACTTGCGGCTCGGCATGACACAGCATGACGACATGCGGGCCATGCTAGGCCTGGCAATAACCGTGACTGAGTTGTATAAATTCAGTAAATATAGAATTTTCTTTAAGCATAAACGACCAAACACCCTCACACAGCCTGGCCGAACTTCAACGACCGAACTCCTCGTTGACCAACGATCCCAGCACAATTGCAACATCATGAAAGACCAGATCGACAACAGACGGTCAAGGCCAGAACAAGCCCCTGACGGGCTTCCTGAGAACGACGTCCCCGCCACAAAATGGCAAGAGGACGGCCATCGAACTCCACACACTCTCCTGATTCACAGTCGAAGCAAAGCTAATCGAGGACCACGACTAGCCCAGCCAAAGAGCGTAAAGCTCTCCAAGACCAGATGTCACTGAGCATCCCGACAATGTGGAGAGCTTGGAAGCACCTTAGCCGGCATAAGACCGAGGTCACTAAGCCAAGTACCTCGGCTAGCAAGAATCAAGGACAAAGACCTTGGCCAGCAAAGGCCGAAGACCTCCTCGACAAACATGAGGCCGATGCCATAGAACTGAAGACCCCAGTCACAATGTCATGTCCGAAACCTCAACTAGCTAAGAGCAAGTACAGAAGCATGGCATATGGTTCCTATCGACCAACCTAATTCCGAAGCAGAACAGATTAGAAAAGGAAGGGAAAAACAACATAGGGAGTGCTCGAGAAAAAGACCAAACTTCCATTAGTGAATAAGTTGATACAATAATTATGAGGTCGACATATCGAGCTGTGTACAACAAGGATAAGGGAAGAGACAACACATCAACTATCTGCAGGGGGGTCCTAGGCATGATCCTAGGTGTCGGCAATGACAACATCTCCATTATCAGGCTCTTTGATATCAAAAGGGCCGAACCCATGAACGACACCAGCCACCTCTGGGAACTGATGCATCACCCTCCGCTAATAGAGAGCCAAATCCTCCTACCAAGAGTCGGTAGCATAGTTGTCCAACTCGTTATGATGAGCCTTCGAAGCTCTATAATTAGAGACACCCTCCTTCTTTGCCCAAGCAATCTTTGCATCTACCTCCTTGAGCCCCCTCCTTAGCACATCCCGCACCTTCTTGAGATCATGGATGCGTCCCTTCAGCTTGTGGACTATGTTGTCCCTCTCCTCGACTCTGCGCTTCAACTCGACCAATTCTGCCTTCAGTTGGGCATTATCAATCTCTCATGACTCATAAAATCATCGCAACCCACAAAGGCAGTCGACAAGCCAATGATCGAACAAACCGACTGTAGGGCTATGAATAGTTAGTACCAAAGAAGAGAAACAAGGAAGGACAAGTAAAGCCGAACTTACCACCATGATTTGATGAAGGCTGTGGCTACTAGCTTTGTTCCTAATATCGGGGAGCATCACACCCTGGGCAAGATGCTCGGTCACCCTCTCCGTATCAAGGGTGCCTTTCAGCCGAATTGACCATTGTGGCATGTAGGCATTGATCGAGCCCTTAGCCGAAGTATGTTCCGGAGCATCCCCCCTTTGTGACGAGGACCTCTCAAGCTAAGTAGTGGCCTCCTCACAATTAACTACCATGACTTCCTCTATCGACCTTGGACTCTTCCCTTATCGAGGCGTGCATTCTTTCGAATGGTGTTGAAGCTCCATGGCCCCGGGCTACGTGCTCGAGGTCCTAGCTGCCTATGCCTCCCTTGAGACCGCGACCTTCATATGCCAAGCTCTCTTAGCATTAGCAATGTATGAATCTACAACGTTCAGTACAAAGTTAGAACGAAGTGAAGACAAGATCATAAAAAGAAATGAGAATGCACAGCCCACGTACCAGACTAGAATTGACCGGCTGAAGGGCACGTCAGCCCAGCCAGGGTCAGCAATTGTGATGATGTGTACTCCTTGATGTGCAGCTATACTATCCTTTTCAAAACAGCTATCTCCTCCTTTGACAACTCGACCTTGGAAGGACCCTTATCCTTAGTCCTTGGAACATATAGGGCGAGGGAGAATGACCAACCTCCTCGGCACTTCACAAAGAAGAAATCCTCTTTCCAGTGCATAATGGAAGTCAGACCCAATGAGCACCTTCGTGTTCGACCTATCTGATAGGTAGTAGTACCCCTGCTTGTGCTTCTTCAAGTGGAGAAAGTATCTAAATATCGGTAAGGTAAACTCAATATCCTTGAGAGTGTAGTAGCAAAGCAGCCCGACCAGGTATTGAAATGAGTTTGGCATCAACTGAACAGGAAGAACCTGATACTACCTCAGGATGGACACTACCCCGGGACTTAAGGGGAACCAAAGGCCGGCAATCAAAGTATGGATGTACACACAAATCTCCCTGGGATGGGCTGAAGTGGCCATCTCCTAAATCCTGGGACACCTCAGTTCGTTCTCTTCAGGAATGCGGTACACTTCGCGGATTTTAGCCAGGTCGGTCGGAGAAAGAGTACACGAAGCAAATAAATATCAAATAATCAAAAAAATGGCTTGGGTTGATAGTGTGATGGTCCGAAGGCAATCCGGACAAAAGCTGCATCCCTACAAAACTGTAATCTGTAGATCGATCTCCATCCGCAATCTCTATCTTCTCTGCAAGCTCCAACGATTTCTCCGATGTAAAAAAATAGAAAAAATCATAATTTATATTGCTTACATCAGAAAAACCTAATACATTATTTCTAAAAACAAAAATAATTAATTACAGACCAAATAATCAAATTAACAAATTTGGTGTGCACCAATCTTCCCACCATCAAGAGTTCGATCTCCATCACTCTTTCAAGAATCCATAATAAAACAATTCTATAATATATCAGGATATACTATAAAAATTTTAGATCATTGGCCCACTCTGAAAACCAAATTCTTAGAGATTTCTACTAACTGCTCAAATTGGCTAGACTTGTTCTTGCTATTAGATAGTGTATGCCCTTAGCTCAAATCAGATTGGTGTACTGATACATTAATTGTAAATGAGTATAAGTATATAATTGTTTCATGTTATAATTGGTGTGTTTCTGTGTAATTACCCCTTAAACTAGACACTTATGAGACTCATGTTAGTTTAGAATGTTCTCAGCCATTGGATAGACTTGGGGAGTTTATCTTGCCAAGGCTGACACTAATGTGCTGCCAAGAAGGTTGGGGCAGCCTGTCTCAACTGCCAGGGTTGGACCCAAAGCACATGTGGTGTGTGTTTGTTTGAAACACTGAACCCAGACCAATTTCTAATTATGCCCTGGACCTTGGAGACTGGTTGGAAAAATTGGAAAGTTACTCATAACTCCTAGACTCGATTATGGTGCTGCACTGGGTGTCGGATTAGGTTGTCTTTGATATGCCAATCAGTGAGATCCTTTGGAGGTCAAAACCTGGGTATGGTAGGGCAGTTTGAGAATTCACTCAAGTGGGTGATCATAGTGACAGGATCAGCCCCTTTGTTGGACAAAGTGAATGATCGGGACTACACTCTCTGATGGAAACCAAAACTGCCGATAGTCGATTTTAAACTTGTTTGAGATTTGTTTTGCAAAATATATTTATATGATATATATTATGTTTTAAGGTAAAAGGTTTGCAAAAGGTCTTAATTCCTGGGACCCATCCGAGAAGAGAGTGTGACACTGCACTTTGCAGCCAGGGGAGAGGTCCTTCCTTGTCGGGCAGCGTTTGATCATTAAGGGCTGAGAGGTTAAGTGTAAAAGACCATTAATGGTTGTTTTACCTGATGGGCTATATCTCACTTAAGTCTGTTGTCCTTGGGCCTTCATAGGATGGTTGGACTCACTGATCATTTACTGTAAATGTTGGGCCCATTAAGAGCCCATACTGATGGACTCAGGGGTTCACACTGTTTGATAGTGAATTCGGCCAAGCCTTTCCATAGAGGTAGGGACGAACCCATGTAGGCTTATGTGAGGTCATTGTTGGGGTCCAACGCTAAATAAAGTGAACCTAAATGGGCCAACAACAAACCAAGGATGTGAGCCACTTGCTTATTAGGCCTAAAGGCCATGATTAATTGGATTAATTAGGGTGTCACATGATAGCTTAAGCAGTCGTTTCATATGGGTGAATATGGGTTTGGATATGGGTCTGGATCAGCCATTAGGATAAGAGGATAAGTTTTATCCACTTAGCGAGTTCAAATCGAAATAAATATTTTGATTAGGAATCTCCTAAAAAAAGAGGAGATCGAATCTGCTCCAGTTTACTCTACTCTTAATTCTCTCTCTCTCTGTTCTTTATGCCTCAGAAACCCTAATTCGACCTCCCCTTCTTGGACTGATCTTGATCAGTTCCACCTCTGATTTTTGGAAGAAAAATATAGAGAAAATTCGTGCTCACCTTCCTTGTACGATCCAAAGTGTTGGATTGTAGTTTTGTTGAAAATTGTGTTGCTGAATCGGCTTCAATTCAAGCTGTGCCATCTTCAGGGGAAGTTGGTTTTGGGATTCAGTTTGAGTGTGAACTATCACTTTGGGAGCTACATTTGTGGAATCCGTATCAGGTATACTTCTCCATTCTTTTTGGTTTCAGATTTAGTCTGGTTTCGGTGCAAGAACGATCCTTGAGAAATGCAGCTTTTTAAAACTGGGAATACGATTCCCTGAAGGTTGCAAGAAAATTTTTGAAATTTTGCCCAACCATCGGGCAGGGTTTGGCCATCCATATGATGGATTCCACCTTCCTTCACTTGCCAATTTGAGTTTTGGTTAAAATCTAGTTTGGTTCATTCCAAGGGATGAACCTGGTTCCGATACCACTGTTGGAAGGGTTAGGATTCATCGTATGGATGGCCGAACCAAGCTAGATGGCTGGGCAAAATTTCAAAAAATTTACTAATCCTTTTGGGAATCGAATTCCCTATGTTTTGAAAAATTGCACTTTTCAGAATTGGTCTTGCACTAAATCGAACCAGATTTGAAACCAATCAAAGAGGAGGATTTATACCTGATATTGATACCACAAATGCAGATCCTAAGGTGGCACAGTGTGTAGGTGAAGTTGATTCAATAACACAATTTTCAACAAAATTGCAACCCAACTACTTGGATCAAACTGGGGAAGGTGAGCTTGAAGTTCCTCTAAATTTTTCTTGCAAAAATGAGAAGAAAACTGATCTCCATCTGTCCTTGAAAGCCTAGGTCGTGACAGGGTTTCATGGAAGACAAAAGAGAAGAAGAGAGAACAAGAAATAGTGGTATTCTTGTCTAGTTCACCCTCTTCTTTTTTTATCTCTTTATGGAGCACTTCTCCTAATCAAATTAGGAGATTATCCAAATCTAATTTGGATGTGGACTCTAATAAGAGATAAGCCTTATCCTCTTAAGAGGATAGGTGCTCCATACCATTTCCTAACCTAGATTCGACTTAGAGCACATGACAACTTAATTTGTCATGTGACAACTTAAGATAAAGACCATTAGGTAATCAACCCTGTAATGGTCTCTTACACTTAACCTCTCAATCCATAATGGTCACAACACTACCCAATAGGGAAGGACCACTCCCCTGGCTGCAAGGTATAGTGTCACCTCTCCTTGACAGATCCATTGCCGGTAGTTTAGATTTCCATCAGAGAGAGTGTAAGCCCAATCTTTCGCTTTGTCCGACAGATCCATTGCCCGCATGCGATGAATTTGTTATTCCGTTTAACAGTAATCATATTACTAAAATTAACAGTATATCCATCAGCACACAGTTTAGAAATAGAAATTAAATTTCTTCTCAAGTTTTGTACATAAAGACAATGTTTAAGCACAAGTACTCATTCTCTAAAAACTAATTCTACGGTTCCTATTGCCGCAGCTGCAACACTTGCAGTTGTTCCCAAAAATAGTGTCACTTCGCCATCACTCAATCTTCTGCTAACTTTGAACCCCTTTCTTAGATTCCAGGTAGGCAGGACAATTCCTCTTCCAGTGGCCGGTCTGCTTGCAGAAGTGATAGACATCAGATGCCTTGTTCTTCTTCTGCTTCTTAGGTTTGGCAGCTTTCTTCTGGGGCTTCTTTGCCTTTCTCTTTTTCTTGCCCGATTTGTTAGCTTCGGCAAGCATAACCACAGGCTCATCCTTCTTGAGTAGATCCTCGGCTCTCTGCAACATATTGCTGAGTTCCTGGACGCTGACATTCAGCTTATTCATATTATAGTTCATTGTGAACGCATTGAAGGAAGATGGCAAAGAATTTAGGACGCTGACATTCAGCTTATTCATATTATAGTTTATTCCCGGTAACATCATCTACAAACTAGTAGATGATGAAGACTCCACACACAAATGGTCGAGAGTGATAACAACAATCATATATATATCAAATACGTACACCTTATATAGGTAAACATTCAGTAGTAGTATATATAATTTAAGTTACACGATCAATGACAAATAGTTAACACTTAATACTTGAGTAATACGGAACATTCAATACAACAAACCCACTCAATGACATCGTTATAACATATTCCTAGAGCAACTTCTTTGTAATTTATATATATAAACTCCGAGCGATATCAATTATCACCATGCATGCATGTATTTATTAGCTAGTATAGCTGATAGATGTTTAATTAGGCGGTAGGATAAGAGGCTTTCATGGCAATGCCACAAAGGCCACCATTTGAGGCAGCAACATCTCGTTGGATTCGCATATATCCCTTATCTCCCCACTGAGTGCCCCACGAATTCTTGAGTAGCCAGTACTTCATGCCCTCTTCACTTGTACCATAACCAACCACTGTAACAGCATGGTTTAAATCAGTTCCACATTCCCCTGTAAAAACACCAGTTGAGTAGAAGAGGAAGTCGTTGGAACTAGCGTCTATTGCGAAAGAAACTGGTTGCATTGCTACTGCCTTCAATAACGCATTCTCATCATTTGATGGGACGTCCACATATCCACTGATACTTGCTGCATGGGATGCTGATTTCTCTGTGTCGCACATTCCCTGCACTCCTCTGTAAGGGTAGTTTTCTTCGCTGTTAATTCCCCCAGTTTGTTGGATATACTGGAATGCAGTATCCATCCAACCACCATTACAGCCATTATTTTCAGTGTTGCAGTCAACCAGCTATTGCTCAGAAAGGGAAATTCGTTGGCCTTTCTTGATTTGGATAATTCCTTCTAATGCTGCCACTGCCGAGAATGCCCAACAACATCCTATATATATTGAATTGATTGCTTTGTTAGTGAATTGTACGTATTGTAATGCTTTGAACCCAAGTTGCACTTGCACCCCAAATTATATATATACTTGGTAGAAAAGAAAAAAAAATATATATATTGCCACTTACC
Organism: Nelumbo nucifera; assembly: GCF_055504915.1. Taxonomy (NCBI): domain Eukaryota; kingdom Viridiplantae; phylum Streptophyta; class Magnoliopsida; order Proteales; family Nelumbonaceae; genus Nelumbo; species Nelumbo nucifera. Next base: position 16,949,893 of record NC_142649.1, read on the forward strand.
ACAACGGCCTTGGTCTTTGATGGGGGTAACAGCTCCTTTTTCTCTCCAGTCTAGACTTGGCGGAACATCAGTCACATTTTCGTAACTGAAACTGCGGCCATGGGGAAATTTTGATGATGGCCTTTGTTGTGCAAAATTTATGTAGCCATTACGGTAATGCTTTAACTCTTCATCGGTCCGGTCAGCAAATACATTTATGCTTTGCTTGTATGGTCTATCACCAGCCAAGTTGAACGAATCTATGCGCTCGGCATTGTTCTTGAATATGTTGAAGCGTTTCTCCTTCTCTACATTGTCTTGGTATACAACTCCATGGCGAGCCATCCATTGCTCAAACCTCTCCAACATAGATGCTTGCTGGAGAGTGCGGGCATTGGCTTGAGAAGTAGAAGCTCCTAAAATGATGATCAATAGCGAGGCCATGGCACAGGTGATGAGTTGACAGCTGGCCATTGTCGTCTGAAACAACTGATAATTAACTAGTTATATGATGATGAATAAGAGGAGAACAAATTAAAGGCTAAGCAATTGAGGATCGATGTCCAATTCCTTTTGTGGTTTTCATTTATATAGATCGATCGAGCTGCATTTGCATGCACTTCCCCCCAAGTAGAACAATACAAACTATGTTAATTTCCTTGCCGTGCAGGGGGTGTGGCAAGAATTACATGCGCAAATTGGGGAATCATATTTTCTTGCACTTTGGAAACGGAACCGTGACAAAAAGCAACTTAATTTACTTACTCTTATACTTGCATTCGGTCTGTCACAAGTGTCCTTTATACATCATATAAAACAGATGTGACTGACAAAAACTATTAGAATAAAAGTAAGTATTCAGACTTCATAAAGTTATATGATGATTGAGATGGTCTAGAGTTGGAGATTAAGGTTGTGTTTAATGTTTCCACTTTCTTCTTCAATCATTTTCGGTTGATCAATACAAATTGGCATATTTGATGCTATTTATAATTGACCAATTTAAAAATAGAACTTGTTGACCCATTTGTTCCTCCAGGTTGTAGGTCAATGGTTCAACAATCCGAGTTGAACAGGTTGATAACCCACCCGTGATATCGTCACAAATATAAGTTAAGAAAACTACACATTGAGACAAATGCCGAAGAGGTTCCTTGGCTTTTGCACCCAATTAATTGGAGAATCCAACTTGAACCGTAACATTCAGTAAGAACTTTCCTCATGTCATATGAGAGAGTGGCATCCATTACATGCGCAAATTGGGGAACATATTTTCTAGCACTCAGGGGACGCAATCATGATCAATGTTACTCTTTCCTGGACCACAAACTATTCAATGTTTAATGAGTTCGAAACTATTTTTTCCTAGTCTTGTACTTCCATTCACTCTCTCGCAAGTGTCCATTTACACGTATATAAACATTCGTATACATGTAATTGATAAGTGATCGATGAGGGGTGATCTAACCGTTCGGTCACGAAGAGCCATGTGGCTAGCCCAAACCATTTAATGACATGTCAGCGCCATATGGAGGCAGGTCGCACCCACCAAGTCTGCCCAAGCCGACCAGCTCGACCTACGTCTCGACTGATGGAAGACCAGCAAGTCACTCCACAGCAGAGTGGAGCACATCACCTCGGGAGAATGAGTTGGTGACTTTGGATGACAACTTGACCTCCCTGACCTGGGTAGACAAAGACTTGAGTAGCCCGCCGACCTCTGGGTTACCGATAAACATGACACATTATCCTTATGCGATTAGTATGCCTATCGGTTCCGAAACAAATGGCGGCATGTCGTCCATGCCTTCTCAAGGTACTCGTCATTCATTGCATTTTATCTCTCTAGCTCTTAGAATCTCCCTTCGCTTTCTTGCTCACTAAACTCGACTAACATAAGCATCGGAGTGCCTAGCTGAAGTCGAAACCCCCAGGTACTCTGATATCTTTCTTCCTGCATACCGGTCTGTCAACCTCAACACCACTCGTTTGAGTTGTCCTCCGGTAGGGCAGTTAGGTGATAAGATCACCATTAATTGACACCATTTGTGGGAATCTAAACAAAAAATCCAGTTCAACCTCTCACCACATTAGTCATAAACTCAGCATGTCATCCCCAAAAAACAACCAAAACAAAGGAACCTCCATTGGGGGGCAAACGTAGGTAGTCGAGCCCTCGTTGGTTCCTGATAACTCTATATTTTGATGCCTCAACGAGCATCATTTTAGTGTTACTTGGGCCTTAGAATAGTCAAAATGTGTCATTTTCCCAGTTAAATTCAATATTGTGACCTTTGAGGGTCCCTGTGCAAATCCTGTAAAAACTAGGAAATTTATAGAGTTTTTTATAGATTTTGGAAAGCTGGTGAGAATTCCAGCTGAGAGAGGGGGTGCTTCTAAAATTTCTCCATGACTATATCCCCCACTATCCCCCGCTTTCTCCAAACTTATCTATAATTCCTATTTATCTTCTAAATTATCTCTAATTCCAATTTATCCCCAAAATTATCTTTAATTTAGTAGAGAGTTTCTCTCCTAAATTATCTCTAATTCCTATTTATCCTCTCCCCTACTTTTTATCTATATCTCTCTAAAGAAAGTTTGGATTAAAAAATTTAATAATTATTTAAATATTCTAACAAAATTAAATAATAACTTTAAAATATTTATTAAAAACACAAAAAATAACTTTATATTTTTACAAAATATATCACGAAATTATGTTCTAAAAATTTAAATTATGTTTTTCCGAATTATAAATTTAAATGTTTTTCAAATATTTAATAATATGTAATAATATGTTCTAAAAAAAATCTTTAAAGTAGAAAAATAATTAAAACCTAATATTGAAATTAATAATAATTTAATATTTTTACATAATATTGTAAGTAACTAATTTCACATATTTGAAGTAATAATTCGAGAAAATAACTTTCAAAAAATTTATATTTATTAATAATAATTTTAAACTATTAATCTGTATTTATTATATAATTATATATACTAAAATTAATATTTATTGTACTTCGGTAATTATTTATTATTTTTATGATAAATTATAAATATATAAATTATCTGTAATTCCTATTTATCCTCTCCCCCACTTTTCTTCTATATCTAAAGAAAGTTTGGATTAACAAATTTAAGAATTATCTAAATAGTCTAACGTTAGAATATAAAATCTTATTTTAATATTTTAAGAAATAAACATCCTAAATAGCATAATATTATAAATATATAAATAATTATATAACAAAATATGTAGTAATATGTAATAGCCTTAAATAAATAAAATTCAAATAAAAAAAATTTTAAATATTTTACATACTGTTTAAATATTTAAATAACTAAATATATAACAGAACTATATTTTAAATAGTTAAAATAACGAAAATTTGTAATAATTTTAAAAATTTTCTTAGAAGTAGAAAATAACTATAACATAATATTGAAATTAATAATAATTTAATATATTGAAAAATTAATAATGAAATTATGTATTAATAGTATGAATTATAATTTTATGGATTATTAAATCAAGTATATAACAAAAAATTTTAAAAATTTTACATATTACTTAAATATTTAAATAATTAAATATTTAACATAACTAGATTTAAATAGTTAAAATAACAATATTATGTAATAAATTTAAAAATTTCTTAAATGAAGAAAAATAATTATAACTTAATATTGAAATTAACAATAATTTAATATCATGCAAAATTAATAATGAAATTATGTAATTATAGTATAAATTATAATTTTATGGATTACTAAATTCAATAAATCATGAATATTTTAAAATTTAAATATTTTACATACTATTTAAGTAACTAAAATACTAAATATTTTAAATAACAAAATATTTAACATAACTAGTTTTAAATTAGTTAAAATAAATAAGTTATGTAGTATCTTTAAAAAACTTTGAAAAGTAGAAAAATAATTATATCATAACATTGAAATTAAAATTAACTTAGTACTTTTTAAAATTAATAATGAAATAAATTTAGTAATAATTTAATATTTTTATATAATATTGTAAATAACTAATTTCACTTATATCAATTAAGATTTCTAGAAAATAACTTTCATAAAAGTTAATATTTATTAATAACCATTTTAAACCCTTAATATATATATTTTTATTACAATTATATATATTAATATTAATATCTATTGTATATCAGTAATTATTTTTTGTTTTTTGATTAATCTATTTTCAATAATTATGCATAAGTTTATTTTTGTTTTGTTATTTAATAGAAAACTTTCAATAGTTATTGGAGATTAAACTACTACTATTGAAATTTTTAAATTTTGTTTATTGTACTTATTGTATTTATTATATTTTTGTTATAACTTATTGATTAATATTTATTAGAGATTAAACTGTTATTTGATATTATACTATTTATTGACTAATTTAATATATTTTTAGTATGTATTGTATTTTTGTAATTATTGTATTTTTCATTATCAATATATTTTCAATTATTGTACATTTTTTCTATAAATCTTTAATAATTATTGGAGATTAAAATATTTTTATTTATGAGAGATGAGACTATTAATTTAGCTAAAATTATGAGCATTCATGAGTTGGTTCACTTCGGTTGTAGGCTGTTTAGCCAACTAAATTGTCTAGGTTAGGATGGGGAGTTGGTTAGATAAAACTAAATGATCATTTGTGAAAACCGACCAACTCAAATGTATTTTGGTTTTGTTAGTTGGTTCAAAATATTTAAGCTTAAAAGTTAAATTTAAATTTTAAAAATTATGGTGAAATTGTGAAAAATATATTTGATAATTAAATTTATGATATAAATCATTTTAGACTAAGAAATATGGGAAATTTCCCACTTTTCCATATTAAAAATTATATTTAAAATGTAAAATACAAAACATAGCAGAAAATGCTGAAAATTACAAAAAATAACAGAGAATTGTAGAAAATGCAGGAAAATAGTAGAAAATAGCAGAAAGTTATAGAAAGATAGCAGAAATTACAGAAAATATCAGGAAATAACAGAAAATGCAGAAAAAACAAAAAAATGCAGAAAATACCAAAAAATTGTAGAACATTGCAGAAAAACAGCATAAATTGCAGTAAATACCAGTAAATTGCAGAAATGCAGGAAATACAAGAAAATTGCAGAAAAATAGCAGAAAAAACTAGGAAGTTGCAGAAAGTAGCAGAAAATTTGAGAAATAAAAGAAAGTTACAGAAAATACAAGAAATTAGCAGAAAATGCAGAAAATTACCAAAAAATTGCAGAAAAATGCATGAAAAATAAAGAAAATTGCAGACAAATAGCAAAAAATACCAGGAAATTGCAAACAATTCAGAAAATACCAGAAAATAGCATAAAATTGCATACAAATGGCAAAAAATACCAGGAAATTGCAGAAAATTACAGAAAATACCAGAAAATTCAGAAAATACCAAAAATAGCAAAAATTTGCAAAAAATGCAAAAAATACCAGAAAATTACAGAAAATGCAGAAAACACCATAAAATTGTAGACAAATAGCAGAAAATAGCAGAGAATACCAGAATATTGAAAAAATTATGTAGACAAATAGCAGAAAATGCCGAAAATACCAGAAAATGCAGAAAATTGTAGAAAATGCAAAAAAGTAGAAATTATAAAAAAAAAGTGTATAACTTTTGCAGAAAAAAATCCGAAAAAACGTATAACTTCTGACATTTTGAACAAAATCTTGAAAAAAACATGCAAACATACAATTTAGGTGTATGACAAAGAGAACAAAATACATATGTCATATTGTAAGTGTATGAGAAATAAGAGAAATAATACAAAAATAACATTCATTATGTTTAGCCATGAGCAAATTTAAGTACATACTTTGACCATGCCTATAGATGCTATATATTAGAGTATGACATGGAACAATACTTTGTTCATGCCTACAAAAGTTTGTTGCTAATTCAAGGATGCTCCTCTAGATGGAATAATAATTTGTTGCTTCAAGGAAATTGAAACATATGCTTAATCATTTTAGCTAAATATCACATGCATTTCTAGGCATACAAAATTCCAGTTTCTACCAAGAGATTACTGATTTCAGTTTTCATTCTGTCAATACTGAGATGGTCATCAGATCCTACATTCCCGATATCTTTAGCACCAAGTTCAGAAAAGCTTTGCCTTATTATGATCAGTAACCTTGAACATTTATATATTTGCTACTAAAACCAAGTAAGCAATGTGGAACAGGGACACAAAGACAAGTTTTAGACAAAAAGTATCCATTTTTGTCAACCAACTTACTTATTTTTCCATTTAACAAAAGCAAGTAATTAACTTGTTCCTTAATTATAAACAAAATAAATAAAATATTATGGCTTGTGCATGGTTTACCCCACTTTGTAATTTTCCTTCATTATGAATCAAGGCCAACTTGTACCACACAAGCAGGAAGCTGAATCAGGAAACTATGGGTTGGTCTAGTAGATCAGTGAAAATGTTCATTTCGTTAAATAATACTTTCTGAATTAGTGACAATATACTAGCAGAAACTCATGCCTTGCTATTTGTAACAGAAGAAAAAAAAGAAGGAAAGTAATAGACCTTATTTAATTAAAAAGAACATAGAGATTTTGAGGAAATATTTGAAATGTTGATTTTAGAAGCTAGATTGGGCATGATCAAGTCTTATCATGTCTGTGTTGGGTTAAAGTTATAAACCATAAGTATCAGAGAAGTTAAAAAGCTGAAGTTGTTGAAGTGTGGCATTTCTGGTGTATAATGCTAATGTTATTTTAATCAAAAGAGTGAGCTTGGAAGATTAGACACATTGTGAATTGTGATTAAGGGTCATTGATGACAACTAGGGACTTTTCATAGCTACTTAGACACAAGACCTCTACCATAGTTTGGGGGCATATAACTTTCCATGTGTTCCAACCTGGGGTAAGCTACTTAGGTGTCCCACCCTCCTAGAATGGAGAGTGATAGGTTCAAAAATCAGCTAACTAGAATATGATTCCAAATGAATGTTTCTAGTATCAAATATTTAATTTGGATGACACAGAGAAGTTCTATCATTATTCTTTAAAGTTCTGAAGATAATTCTTTATAAATGAAGTCATATTTAAACTCAAACAGTTTGCTGAAACTTTGCTGTTCTATCCAATATTCTTTATTCATTGGAGACCATCCCATGGTGTTGATTGAAAACTTCTTTACCAAACCATATTATAATGAATAGAGCGGCAGATTTGAGGCTATAAATTATAACAATACAACTGTTATGATCTTGGACTTGTGCAGCATAGTAGAAGATGTGACATCCATTGCTCCAATTTAATTAACAATCAGTCAATGTCGTGGACCTTAATTTAAATTTACAGAACTGATGTGGGGTTCAGTGCTAGATATTAGATAAGATTGTCAAAAAATAGTGACCATGTTCAGTGGGCATGGGCAAATGGTAGCCATAGAATCTAAGTTTAGACAAGTCATCGTCAATCTTAAACAAAATAAAAGAAATGAACTTATCAAGAATGGACGCTCACGTCAACCCAACTTAATTAAAACCATCACCTCTAGACGAGATATAACGAGAAGACAAGCGGCCTTAGATATTTGATAAAAGAACAAACTGAAGACATACTTGTTGGGTTGATTTGCATTAGTCTATACTGTAAATCTGCGGTGTTTAATAAATGAAGCTCCATTACAAGCAACAAGTTAAGGGAGACATTCATTGATCCAGTCCAGCAGCCTTGTAGTCATTTTGTTCTTTTCTCTGTTTTATCTTTTTCTTCCAACAGTCATCCAACACAGAGAGATCCCCATGAGCCCATGATTCAACTTGCCATGAATCATCCCACCTAACCAATGGGGATCTTTCTGTGTCCACTAGAGAGTAAATATATGTTTTGGGCACTTTTGGCACAAAATATATGCAACGGGGACAAGTTTCAGATATGTTCCATGTTCAACTTTTTAATTGAACAATATGACTATGGGAGGCAGATAATCAATGAAGGTTGAGCAATGTCAAAAGATTTACCTATCCAAAACTCTGATGTACACGCGACTTGAGATTTGAGAACTCTGAGAAACAATGGCATTGAAGCTAAGAGGACAAACTTGTTTCAATGGTAGAGAGGACAATCTACTTCAATGGTGGAGAACTTGCTTCAATGGCGAAACAAATAACAGCAAATGGATTGAAACCCTAACACCTTTCGATCTTGCACTTGATCTAATGACTAGTGGAACAAAGAGCAAAGCTCTGAAACTTAAATAATGGATTAATCTTCAATGGTGGAAGTTCGTTCGACTGAGAACTAAGAAAAACCTAGAGATCTTTGTTCAACAGTTCAACTCTTGCAGCAACTCTCTCTCGACCCTTTCCTCTTACGGTCTTACCCTCTCTCGACCCTCTCCTTACCCAAGTGACCCTAACCCCTTTTGACCCAATGGGTACCCTCGACCCAACCCACTCTGACCCTCTTTTTCCTTGACCCTAATGGGTCACTTGACCCATATAACCCACTATTGAAATGGGTGGGTTGGGTGGGTCAAAAGGGTTAGGGTCAACATTGTCACCCCTAATTTCTTTATTTTGAATTAAGAGATGTTTGGATGTAATTCACAGAGGGTAGAGAGTGGATAGGAAAAGTGAGTAGGAAATCTGGGCTGAAACCGGTTGGCCGTGTCTCAACTCTCGATTGTATGGGATGGAATTAATTAAGATGATAAGGGAGGTGTCTCCAAGTACCTTGTGGTTGTGGACATCTTAGAAAAACATAAGACATGATTAAAGAACGTAAGTCAATGGTAGGCTTTTAGAAAAGAATTAAGTCCATGAGCTAAAGGCTGGCATCTATCTCAAGAGAAGACTAAGAGTAGGAAAAGTGAGTAGGAAATTGGGAGGTGATGAGGGGTAATTTGGTCAACCAAATGATATTATGAAATGTGGCTTTCAAGTGATATCTCAGTAGTAAGTAAGCAGATCACCTCGGCTGGTTGGCTGGTAGCACCTAGCGGGGCCGACCTAAAATACCTCATTTTGGCCGATTTGAAGGACCTCCGAACAAGGGGCTACTTACTTCGTAGATCGATCGAGCAAAGAAAGGTACTGTTGGCAACCTACAGAGCGTGCTCACTGACTTGTCACACAAATCCGTTGCTAGACCGAGTTCTCCAGATATTAATGAATCGACCATTGGGCCGGATTACTTACATTACACGCATCAGAGCCAATTGGATGAACCTAAACCCTCTGCACAGATTACGTAATCGACATAATTACTCTCCCGACATAACGGAAACAGCTCTGCGATAACCTGAGACCCATTACTAGAAGGTCTCTGAGCACTCACGCCTATATAAAGGTCTCATTTCTACAGAAGAGGTATGCACGGTTATAAGCTCTCGCACTCTCTAATCTCTTAAGACCTTCTAAGAACTCTTCGTTGACTTAAGCATCGGAGTGCCCACCCCGGGTAAAAACAACCCGAGCACTCTAACTCTCGCCTTTTGTAGAATGATACAGCTTGGCCACTGAATGTGAGCATCCGATTCGGCATCCAAGTCATCTGCCACGTGAGAGCCGCTTGATCGCATACCATCAATTGGCGCCGTCAGTGAGAGTACATGGAAAAAAGCTAAGTTCTCATTTTTAAGCATCTTACACTAATATCCATCTCTTCATCAAGCAACCAGCCCTCCAACAACAACAATAATCAAATCACTAAGGGACATGAGCAGCTCGGAATGATCCCATAAGTACCTTTAGTGACTATCGGAAATGTGCCTTTAACCCCACCAGGCGTCCCACCCACTCTAGACCCAACCAAGACACCATATCATGTGAATGCGCCTCCTCCTGCGGATGAGCCCTCAGTGGCTCCCACTGGAGCCGACACGCGCTAGTTCTATGACCTGGTGTAATGTATCTGCGAAATGAGCAATCAGATGAGAGCCTGTGAGGACAAGTTTGCCACCCTAATAGGGGGCAACAATAGACACAACAACTGCAGATTCAACAACAACAACATTAGAATTGTTAGACAGTTTTGTATGCCCTTAGCTTCCATCAGGATGATATACTTTATGAGTTTATTCTAAATGAATAAAAGTGCATATTTGATTCATGTTCCCTTGGTATGTTTCTGTGTAATACCCTTAAACTGGACACTTAATGAGACTCGTGTTGGTTTAGAATGTTCACAGCCAGTGGGTCGGTCTGGGGAGACGTATCCTGACAAGGCTGACACTGTGGTGCCACCAAGTCGGTTGGGGTGGCCTGTCTCAGCTGCCAGGGTGAGACCTTAGGCACATACAATGTAGGATTAATTGAATCTATGAACTGGACCAGATTTCCAGTATTGCCCTGGACCTTGCAGATTGATGGGCAAAACTGGAAAGTTACACCCGACCCCTAGACTCTTTTATGATACTGCACTAGGTGTCGGATTGGGCTGTCTTTGATATACCAATCAGTGAGATCCTTAGCGGGGGTCAAAACCTAGGTATGTTGGGACAGTCTGAGAATTCATCTGAGTGGGTGATCATAGTGACAGGATCAGCCCCTTTGTCGAACAAAGGTAATGATCGGGGATGCACTCTCACTGATGGAAACCAAGACTACCGGCAGCCGATTTCAACCGTTGAGATTTGTTTTGCAAAGTATATTTTATATGAGATATAAAAGTATATATATATATATATATATATATTATGGTTTCTCAAATGTTTGCAAAAGGGTTTTAATTCCCGGGATCCATATAAGTGGAGAGTGCAACACTGTTCCTTGCAGCCGAGGGAGAGGTCCTCTCTTGTCGGGCAGTGTGTGATCATTATGGGCTGAGAGGTTAAGTGTAAGACCATTGAGGATAATACCTGATGGGCTAATCTTGCATCTGCCCACAGTCCCTGGGTGTTACAAGGTGGCTTGGCCTAGGGACCACTTAGGGTAAGTGTTGGGCCCATAGAGCCCATTTGATGGGTTTCAAGGGGTGCACTGTCTTTAACAGTGTATTCGGCCAGGCCTTGTAACAAAGGCTGGGCCGAACCCATGTGGTTGATGAGTAGATCAATGCTTGGATCCCACGCCATACAAGGAAGACCAACTGGGCAGCAGTTAGGAAAGTCAAGTGAGCACATAAGCTTAATGGGCCTAAAGCCCATTTCGAACTGGGCTATTTAATTAGTTAATTAAAGGGGCAAATTCTGAGATAGAGTAGTAGATAGGATAGGGTCTTAATCCAATCCACTCAGAGAATTCAGATCTGAATATGATTCTGATCTAGAAACCTCCTAATGAGATTAGGAGAAAGCTAATCTAAATCTGTAGATAAGATAAGGGTTTATCCCTATCACCTAAAGAGAAGTCTTATCCAAATATGATTTGGATAAGCTGCTCCTAATTGGATTAGGAGCTGATCTTTTAGTTTAACAAAAGGAAGGAGGGGGCGGCAGTCTTTTGAAGACAGATCATCAGATTTTCTTTAATGCTGAAATCAAGAAGAGAGAATTCTGCACCCTGCGAATACTCTCTTGCCGCCTCCTTGTTCTTGCCGCCCTGTTTGCCAGTTCGATCTCCAATTGTGGGAGAAGTCAAGATTGGATCTTGACATCAGTTCCTTGAGAAAGGATTGAAAGGAACCTGTGCTCACGTACCATCCTGCTGATTCTTGCGAAGGACAGAGTTCTTGGAGAAGAACACTGCTGATTCTGCTCCATCCTGCACTACACCATCTTCAGTGGGAGCAGTTTTTGGATCCTTCCTTGGGCGTGAACACATCCGTTGGGAGATACTACTTCTCCGTATCAGGTATAATTCTCCCTTACTCCTTTTGGTTCAGATTTGATTCAGTTTAAGGTTCAAGAATGATCATCGAAAATATGATTTTCTAAATAGGGAATGCGATTCCTAGTTGAAGGGAGAGAAAAATTTTTGAAATTCGCCCCTTATTCCGCAATCTTTGGGTGTCCATGGGATGGATCTCTCATCCCTTCAGTGGTATCAGAGCCATGGTTCAAATCTTGAACCAGATTGTTTCAGATCTGAACCTGCGCAAATGGGCAGAAGGTGTTCTACCCGATTTGCACAGATATGGGTTTTGGGAAATTTGTTCCCAAGCTTAATGCGCGAATAATCTGAAATTAATTTTACAAAAATCTGATTATTATTTAGAATTGTTCTTTATGATTTTCTTGATTTTTGGGCTGTTCGTACAAGAGGAGATCGAATTCTTGATTTGCGCAGGGAACCTGTGATTCTGCAGTTCTTGAATTATTTTTGGTCTGTAAATAATTTTTTTTTTATTTTCTAGACTCAATGTATAGGTATTCAATCTGATGTAATTATTAATAGAAATAGGGTTTCTATTTATTTTTTTTGGATCGAAGATGGCGACGCAGAAAAGGAGATTTCGCAGAGAAGGAGATTTCGCGGATGGGAGAATCGCTATCTGCGATTTGCAGTTTGTGAAACTGCATTCTGTGATCTAACCTCTGTTTTGCAGGATGGATTGTGCAAACAGCCCTGATTGACTGATTCTTGTTTTTCTTTTCTCAGTATTTAATTTCAGATTATTTTCTTGAATTAAAGATTTAATTAAAGATCAAACCCTAGACCCATTCGAACCAAGATTGGTTCAAATAGTTTGAACCGAACCTAGGGTTTAATCAAGGCTGAAAGTCAGCCCTAATTTTCCCACTAATGGGCCTAAGGATTGGTGTTTAATTAAATGGTTAATTCGGCCCAACCTGTAAAGGCCTAGTTTTAAAAGGTTAAAACTGCTAAAAGTCCACTTAACATTTAAAGCTATATGGGCTGAACCATTCGGCCCACATACCTAGTTAATATTAATGGTTAATATTTTGGATTTAAAATGGGCTTCAAATGGGCCTTACAGATGATTAATTGATTGGATCAATTTATCCCTGCATGTGATGTATGGATGTGTGATGTGCTACGTACATGGGCCATAAGTACTTGGCCCATGCTCAATCGACAGTGGCTCTTGCGCATACCATGGCTGAATGCACGTCATTGCCATGGTGTCCCTTTTGGTCATTGGATGACCTCTCTCAATGGTGGGCCCCACACCTCATCAAGAGGTTACGTGCGGAACCCTAGCCGATTTAGGCCCACCGAAATCTGGCTTTATGAAAGTCAGTGGGAGCCACTTTGGTTTGACCTAAAATAAGAACTAGGGCGTAATTAACTGTTCCCTCCGGCTAATATAAGTGCATGTGATAGGGAGATTCATATGATGAACTCTCTAAAGGCCTTCCATCATTAGCATGAGGATGGGTCCTTCAGTAATGAGGAAACGCACCAGAAAATGGGCTATCCATTTGCTGTTGGGCTTGTCTGAGTGTTTCATAAGATGATAGGGGCGTCATACACCGATGTGGGAGGGGCTTCACCAGAAAATGGGAACTCTCTCACGGTACCTTGGCTTTCACGAATATGATAGGTAAGCACTCATTGGATAGAAAGGTTTACCTGAAAATGGCTCTGAACCTTGTCTGACAGAGACCAAAGGGAAAACTCATTTGATGAGTGGGTATGATCCTTCACAGAAAGGTGGTGGGGTTATGCAACTGAAATAGTTGGCTCCATGCACCCTATGTGATTTCCCACATTTCCAGAGACAACCCGTAGTCTCCGTCACTGAGAAAGGAGGGAAATCTCAGAGACGAATAAATGGAAATGGATCATAGATTAAAATCCATATCTATGAAATGAACATGAATCAAATTAGGTTGTGGACTGATGTTTGCTCTTTTATCAGAAAATGGCAAACGGATCATTTGCAAAACTGCTTGATGACAACAAGTTGAAGGGCCCAAACTATGCTGTCTGGTACAGGAACCTTATGCTAGTCCTAGCTTCTGAAAAGCTGGACAAAGTGGCAAAGAATCCTGCCCCGGAGCGTCCGGGTGATAGGGCTTCTGAGGCCCGAAGGAGAGACTATCAAGAATGGGAAGAGAAAAACTCCCTTGCCCAGTGTTACATCATTGCCTCCTTGGACAACCCAATACAGAGGCAGTTCGATCAGATCGAACTTGCCAAGGACATATTGAACAGTATCAGGACGATGTATGAAGAGTAGAATCGTTCTACTCGGCAAAAGGTCTTGAAACAGTTCATGACTACACAAATGTCCAAGGGTCAACAAGTTCACGACCATTGTCTTCGGATGATGGGTTACATCAACGAACTGGAGGCTCTTGGATCCGGGCTGGACCTTGCAACCCAGATAGATGCTATCCTTAACTCTTTGCCTCCTTCCTTTAATCCGTTCATCATGAACTATAACATGAACAAGCTAAATGTCAGCTTGCAAGAGCTCAGCAATATGTTGCAAAGAGCTGAAGAACTGACTAGAAAGGATGAGCCTGTAGCCATGCTTGTTGAAGCTGGCAAGATGGGCAAGAGAAAGAGGAAGGCAAAGAAGCCTCAGAAGAAAACCACTAAGAGCAAGAAGCAGAAGAAAGACAAAGCATCGGATGCCTGTCACTTCTGCAAGAAGACTGGCCACTGGAAAAGGAATTGTCCTACCTACTTGGAATCGAAGAAAGGTAACTTCGAAACTTGTGTTATAGAAACCAATTTATTGGTAGCTTCTGCGTCCTGGTGTATTGACTCTGGGGCTTCAACTCATGCATGTAACTCACTGCAGGGGTTCAAGGTAAGCAGAAGGCTGAGTGAAGGAGAAGTCACACTCTACTTGGGGACTAATGCAACTGTTGCAGCTGCGGCCATAGGAACTGTGGAGTTATTTTTTAGAGAAGGAATAATTGTACTGAAAGATTGTCTTTATGTACAAAATTTAAGGAGAAATTTGATTTCTGTCTCAAAACTGTGTGCAGATGGTTATTCTGTCCTCTTTAGTAATACGGTTTCTATTAAATGAAACAACAGATTCATTGCATATGGGGAACTGGAGAACAGTCTCTATGTTCTACATCCTTCTCTAGAAACTAACATAACCGAAACTACGTCGGCTGAAATCCCCAAGAAGAGAGCCCATGATACAGTTAATCCCACGTGTCTGTGGCATTACCGACTTGGCCACATCGGTGTTGACCGAATCACAAGGTTGGTAAAGGATGGTCCTTCGGATTTTCTAACTGTAGAAGATCTTCCCACTTGTGAGCCTTGCCTACAAGGCAAGATGACAAAACGACCATTTAACGGTAAGCCTGAAAGATGTACAGGCACACTTGACCTAATACATACTGATGTATGTGGTCCCCTGAGTGTTAGGACACGAAATCAATACGTGTATTTCATCACCTTCACAGATGATTTTTCACGATATAGTTATGTGTACCTAATGAGACACAAGTCTGAATCCTTTGAAAAGTTCAAAGAGTTTAGACAAGAGGTCGAGAAACAGTTAGGGAGAGAAATTAAAGCCCTTCGATTAGATCGAGGTAACGAGTATCTCTCTGACGAATTCAGGGACTACTTAAAGGACAATGGGATAGTATCACAATTAGCTCCTCCTGCTACACCACAACTTAACGGTGTTGCAGAGAGGAGGAATAGGACCCTATAGGATATGGTCCAGTCGCTTCTCATACACTCAGAGTTACCCACATCCTTTTGGGGTTACGCATTAGAGACAGTGTTTTATGTGCTGAATCGGGTTCCAACCAAATCGGTTCCGAATACTCCATATGAACTTTGGACCGGAAAGAAACCAAGTGTCAGACACATGAAGATTTGGGGTTGTCCAGCATATGTTAAAAGAATGTGCAGACAAGTTGGAATCCAAGACCAGTCGTTGCCTATTTGTAGGCTACCCAAAAGGCTCTGTAGGTTATCTATTCTATGACCCAAGTTAGCAGAAAGTGTTCTGTAGTCGAAATGCGCAATTCTTGGAAACCAATTATATCCTGGACACCCATCATCAGGAAATTGTTCTTGATGCGGAGAGCTCAGGAGCAGTGGGAGATGTCCCACAAGTTCCAGGTAGTGACCAACCTAGAAGATCCACTCGGGTATCCAAGCCACCAGTCCGTTATGGTTATGACCAGGATAGTTACCTGGTGGAAACCTTGACTAGTGAGGAGGATCCCATGACTTACGCGGAAGCTATGTTGGACATAGATTCCCATAAGTGGGTGGAGGCCATGAGAGCAGAGATGGACTCAATGGAGTCCAATGGAGCCTGGACTCTAGTAGATCCGCCCTCCGGGGTAAAAGCAATCGGTTGCAAATGGATTTACAAGAGGAAGAAGGGCCCCGATGGTAAGGTTGAGACCTTCAAGGCTCGTTTGGTGGCGAAAGGGTACACTTAGAAAGAGGGCATCGATTATGAGGAAACCTTTTCGCCTGTGGCCATGCTTAAATCCATTAGGATCCTGCTAGCTATAGCAGCATACCATGATTATGAGATTTAGCAAATGGATGTCAAAACTGCATTCCTGAATGGAGATCTTACTGAAGATATCTATATGCAGCAGCCGCAAGGTTTCATTGCTGCAGGTTAGGAAAACATGGTATGTAAACTTAACAGATCCATTTATGGACTTAAGCAAGCTTCTAGAAGTTGGAACATCCGTTTTGACTCTACTGTCAAATCGTTTGACTTCGAGTAGAATCCGGATGAACCCTGTGTCTACAGGAAGAACAGTGGGGATAAGGTTACCTTCTTGGTTCTGTATGTAGATGACATTCTACTCATTAGGAATGATGTAGGAATGTTAACTACGGTAAAAGTATGGCTATCACAGCAATTCTCCATGAAAGATCTTGGAGAAGCCTCCTATATACTGGGTCTTCGACTCTATAGAGATAGATCAAAGCGGATAATAGGATTATCCCAATTTGCTTACATTGACAAAATAGTCAAGAGATACAGCATGGAAAACTCCAAGAAAGGAAATGTTCCTTTCAGGCACGGAGTCACTCTCTCCAAGAAGATGTCTCCCAAGACTTCTGAGGAGATTGATGGCATGAACAACGTTCCTTATGCCTCAGCCATAGGGAGCATCATGTATGCCATGCTGTGCACTCGTCCTGACATAGCTCAGGCAGTGAGTGTAGTAAGCAGATTTCAGGCCAACCCAGGGCAGGAGCATTGGACTGCTGTGAAAAACATACTTAAGTACCTTCGAAGGACAAAAGAGTTTTGTCTAGTATTCGACGGTAGCTCACTACAGATCCAAGGGTATACAGATGTCGATTTCTAGTCAGACCAGATGATAGAAAGTCTACATCTGGATATGTTTTCACGATAGGATCGTGTGCTGTTTGCTGGAAAAGTAGCAAACTGGGGTCCACTACAGATTCCACGACCGAGGCCGAGTACATTGCCGCAAGTGAGGTTGCCAAAGAAGCTGTGTGGATGAAGAAGTTCGTTCACGAGTAGGGAGTAGTTCGGTCCAACACATCACCCATCCCATTGTTGTGTGACAACAATGGAGCCATTGCTCAGGCTAAGGAGCCACGAGCCCACTCGAAGTCGAAGCACATCGAGAGGAAGTACCACGTACTGCAGCAAATTGTTGGTAGAGGGGACGTCCTGATTCAGAAGGTAGCATCAGTGGAAAATGTAGCAGACCCATTGACAAAGCCACTATCACAGAAAGTGTTTGAGAATCACGTGGAAAGCATAGGACTCCGGATAGTACCTGATTGGACCTAAGTGCAAGTGAGAGCTGTTAGACAGTTTTGTATGCCCTTTGCTTCAATCAGAATGATGTACATTATGAGTTTATTGTAAATGAATAAAAGTGCATATTTGATTCATGTTCCCTTGGTATGTTTCTATGTAATACCCTTAAACTGGACACTTAATGAGACTTGTGTTGGTTTAGAATGTTCACAGCCAGTGGGTCGGTCTGGGGAGACCTATCCTGACAAGGCTGACACTATGGTGCCACCAACTCGGTTGGGGTGGCCTGTCTTAGCTGTCAGGGTGAGACCCTAGGCACATACAGTGTAGGATTAATTGAATCTATGAACTGGACCAGATTTTCAGTATTGCCCTGGACCTCGGAAATTGATGGGCAAAACTGGAAAGTTACACCCGACCCTATACTCTTTTATGATACTGCACTAGGTGTCGGATTGAGCTGTCTTTGATATACCAATCAGTGAGATCCTTAGCGGGGGTCAAAACCTAGGTATGTTGGGACAGTCTGAGAATTCATCTGAGTGGGTGATCATAGTGACAGGATCAGCCCCTTTGTCGGACAAAGGTAATGATCGGGGATGCACTATCACTAATGGAAACCAAGACTGCCGGCAGCCGATTTCAACCGTTGAGATTTGTTTTGCAAAGTATATTTTATATGAGATATAAAAGTATATATATATATATATTATGGTTTCTCAAATGTTTGCAAAAGGGTTTTAATTCCCGGGATCCATATAAGTGGAGAGTGCAACATTGTTCCTTGCAGCCGAGGGAGAGGTCCTCTCTTGTCGTGCAGTGTGTGATCATTATGGGCTGAGAGGTTAAGTGTAAGACCATTGAGGATAATACCTGATGGGCTAATCTTGCATCTGCCCACAGTCCCTGGGTGTTACAAGGTGGCTTGGCCCAGGGACCACTTAGGGTAAGTGTTGGGCCCATAGAGCTCATTCGATGGGTTTCAAGGGGTGCACTGTCTTTAATAGTGTATTCGGCCAAGCCTTGTAACAAAGGCTGGGCTGAACCCATGTGGCTGATGTGTAGATCAATGCTTGGGTCCCATGCCATACAAGGAAGCCCAACTGGGCAACAATTAGGAAGGTTAAGTGAGCACATAAGCTTAATGGGCCTAAAGCCCATTTCGAACTAGGCTATTTAATTAGTTAATTAAAGGGGCGAATTCTGAGATAGAGTAGCAGATAGGATAGGGTCTTAATCCTATCCACTCAGAGAATTCAGATCTGAATATGATTCAGATCTAGAAACCTCCTAATGAGATTATGAGAAAGCTAATCTAAATCTGCAGATAAGATAAGGGTTTATCCCTATCACCTAAAGAGAAGTCTTATCCAAATATGATTTGGATAAGCTGCTCCTAATTGGAATAGGAGCTGATCTTTTAGGTTAATAAAAGGAAGGAGGGGGCGGCAGCCTTTTGAAGACAGATCATCAGATTTTCTTTAGTGCTAAAATCAAGAAGAGAGAATTCTGCACCCTGCGAATACTCTCTTGCCGCCTCCCTGTTCTTGCCGCCCTGTCTGTCACCCCGACCTATGCTAGGAAATTGAATTGAAGCCTCTAACTTCTATGGAGAAATTCCTCACTGAATCATCCTTGGGCCGACCTCAGCTAGGTCCAAGCCACGATAGTACTACACATCCTGGGGGAGGAGCACACCTCTCCCCATCTGAAGAGCTACATGAGGATTGTTAAGGCAGTTGTGCATAGATACGTTGATGTTCGGGATGAATTGACGTATGTCAAAAGGGTATGGACCAGCAGGACGTTCTTCTTGGCCCACCTGAAAAAGAGACGCAATAGGATCCATATAGATCTGATCAGTGCTCATAGGGTCGCAGCCTCCCTCAAGGTTGATGACATTCGAAGCAAATGTTGTTGACCTCGCCTCAGCACTGGCCTTTGTTCTGCAAAATTTATGTACCCATAATGGTAGTGCTTTAACTATTCATCAGTTCATTGAGGAAATACATTTATGCTTTACTTGTAGGGTCTATCTTCGGCCAAGTTGAAAGAATCTATGAGCTCCGCATTGTCCTTGTATATGTTGAAACGCTTCCCCTTCTCTACATTGTCGTTGTCCTGGTATATATATACAACTCCATAGCAAGTCATCCATTGTTCAAACTTCTCCAACATAGATGCATGTTGGAGAGTACGAGCACTAGCTTGAGAAGCAAAAGCTCCTAAATTGATCATTAGAGAGGCCATGCAGATGAGTTGTCATGCCATTGTCTGAAATGACATATGTACAGAGCTGAATGTGCAATTCCTTTGGTGACTATCCTTTATACAGAGCAGCATGTGCAATTCCCCAAGTAGCATACAACTATGTTCCTTGCCGTGTAGTGGTGTTTGACTTGACATTTTTAATTAAGAAATTTAGTGGTGTGAGAGTGGTAATAATACATTCAATATTTGGGAGGCTATGCTTAATTTTATCTTGCACTCAAAAGGACGCAATGCCACAACCTTTATCATTTTTTGTTGGATCATATCTATCTATCTATCTATATATATATACATGGGTTGGTCGTGTCTCGATTTTGGAGTATAAATAAGTTGATAAGGAGCGGCCTCATTGGATGATGGATGATCCCACACAGAAGTCCCATTAATAAAGTGCAAAATGAGACTTAATGTTTTGTTTTCTTAGCTTTTGCACTCAATTACCGCCCACTGCTGCATATATAATTTTGGTTCTACCTTATCTTAGTTAAAGTTTAAGAGAATAATGTTCTTCAAACAATAGGTCGAATTTCACTATGATAAATAACTGTACATGGCTGAATCTTTATACAAAATAATAAAGAATAAATTACAATCAATTACAATAATAGAAACTGAGCAATAAGAAAAGGTCTTCAGTAGGAAACTTGCTAAGAAGAGAGTTTCCTTTATGCTCTGATTGATCTATCTTTGGTAAGAGTATTCTGTATTGTAGCTGGTCCTTTGGTTGGAAGACTGAAGCCTTCTTTTGTAGGAGATCTATGGCTCTCTTTGGTAAGAGTGCTGGAGCTCTCTTTTGTAGGAAGGCTAGAGCTTTATTTTCTAAGAGTGGAAGAGCTAGGGCTGGCCGACCTAGGGTTGGTCAACCTAGGGTTGGACAGCTTCTCAATATGCCCCCTCAAGCAAAAGTGGGTTGGAAGCACTTGAAGCATAGACCTAAGCCATTCAGACCGTTGAGAAGGAAGTGGCTTAGTGAAAATATCGGCAAGTTGATCTTGTGTGGAAAGGAACCGCACGATTATACACTTCTTAACGATAAGATCCCGAAGGAAATGGAAATTAACATCAATATGTTTAGTACGGGCACGGAAAATGGGAAAAGCTGCAAGATACGTGGCCCCAATATTATCACAGTAGAGAACCGATGGAGATCTAAGTTTGACCCCATGTCAGAGAGAAGAGAATTGAGCCACAAGAATTCAGTGGTGGCATTGGCTAGACCTTGGAATTCAGCCTGTCAGCTACTTCTTGGCACTCTGTGAGATCAAATGAGAACCAAGAAAGATACCATGGTCTCTAGTAGATCGTCTGTTGTCAGGGCAACTAGCCCAGTCAGCATTTGAGTAAGCAATGAATGTCTCTGATGCACGACCCAAGAAAAATAAACTAGTGTCAATGGAACCCTTCAGATATAGTAGAATACGTTTAACTGTAGTCCAGTGCTCAGTAGTATGAGCATGCAAAAATTGACACTTTATTGACTACAAAAGCAACATTCAGTTGAGTAAGAGTGACGTACTGGAGTGCACCCACTATGCTCCGATACTGAGTGGGATCAAGGAGTAACTCACCATCAAAGCAAGAGAGATGAGAAGAGGTGACCAATAGACTGGAAATCGATTTGGCTACAGCAAGATTAGTCTTCAACAGGAGGTCCAATATGTACTTTTGCTGAGAGAGAAACAAACCTGAGGCATCACAGTGAGACTCAATGTTAAGAAAATAGTGCAACGATGTCAAATCCTTGAGGGAAAAAGTTTGAGACAAACTGCTAATAAGCTGAGACACATGCAGAGAAGAAGAGCCAGTAACAATGAGATCATCAATGTAAACAAGAATATAAATTATAATCTGATCTTGACTATAGATAAACAAGAAGGATCACATTGAGAGCTATGAAAGCCAATATCATATAGTTTATTACTTAATTGAGAAAATCAGGCCCGGGGAGCCTGTTTGAGACCATAGAGGGCTTTATGAAGCTTGTAGACATGATCAGGATAATTACTATCCTCAAATCCTTTCAATCGGCACATATAGATCGTCTTAGTAATAAAACCATTGAGGAAGGCATTACGGACGTCTAACTGGTGGATCCCATCCATGGGAAACTACTAGTGAAAGAACAACATGCACAGTTGTTGGTTTGACAACGGGGCTGAAGGTCTCAATGAAGTCAACTCTCGGAACTTGAATGAAACCTTGCGCGACAAGACGGGCCTTGTAATGTTCAATCGAGCTATCTGGGTGCCGTTTGATTTTGAAGACCCACTTGGACACAATGACGTTCATTGAGGAATCATAGGGTACCAACTCCCAAGTGCCATTCTTGGGTAGTGCATGAAATTTGGCAGTCGTAGCAGAACGCCAATGAGGGGACTTAGCAGCCTGTTCGTAGGAAGATGGCTCCTCTTCTTGAGCAGTAACATCATGGACTAGAGCAAGAGGAAGAGGGTGGCGAGTAGATGTCAGAGCTTGAGCTGATCTGGATGCCATTAACCTAGTTGTCATAGTATGAGTATGGACAGGGGGCTCCATGGCATGGGTTGTGTCATGCTACTCCTGAATAGGTTTGGTGTGCCGAATTGGTAAGAGATCATCAGTGATGGAAGCTTCTTGTTTTGGTTTAGGGGAAAAAGTGGCAGATTCCTCATTAGTAACAGATATAGATGGTGAGTGATCAGGAGATGCCTTGGGAACAGAATCAGTAGAAGCTGGACACGTGTAAGCATTAATAAAACCCAAAGAGGGGAGAGTAACCCTAGTAGGAGCAGTAGGGTTGGGAGATGGCGATGACTGTACCATTCTGGGAAAGGAATGTTCATAAAAACAACATGGTGAGCAATGATCTCTTTGCCGGTACCAGGGTTGTAACAACGATACCCTTTGTGACTGTTGCGGTAGCCAATAAAGATACAATGAGCAAAGCAAAAATCCATCTTGTGAAAATTATAAGGCCAAAGTAGAGTAAAACATTTATAGCCAAATACTTTCAATATAGAATAATCAGGAGGTTTGCCAAATAACTTCTCATGAGGAGAGAGATTACCAAGACCTAGAGTAGGTAGTTTGTTGATAAGAAAGACTACATTTTCAGCAGCATCGGCTCAGAACGACTGAGGGAGAGAAGAGGACGCTAATAGAGATATGGTGGACTCAATAATGTGCCGATGTCTGCATTCAACATTGCAGTTCTGTTCATGCCTGTGGGGACAACTAAGATGGTGAGTAATACCAGCACTGTCAAGATAACGGGAGAGAGAGCGAAATTCACCACCCCAATTACTCTGAAACATCTTGATTTTTGTAGAGAAAAGATTCTCAACATGATTCTTGAATTTAAGAAACATATTAAACACATCTGATTTTCGCTCAATAGGAAAAATCCATGAAAATTTTGAATATGCATTCATAAATAGAAGATAATACCAGAATCTTTTATTGGATAAAGTTGTGATAGGTCCCCATACATCAGAAAATACTAAATCAAGAGGGGAAGAAAAATCCGTATTTGAAGACGGTAAACTTAAACGGTGGGCATTGCCCATCTAACAAGCTTCATACACAAAAGGATGACTAAAACAACCAGAATAATGTAAACCAAATTTAGAAATAATGTTTTTCACAACTCTTAAGGAGGCATGACCAAGACGTTGATGCCATTTTGACAAGGAGATTTTCTCTCCAACACAAGCTTTCATGTTTTCTATCCTCTACTGAACTGCTCTAGGAAACTGATAGTCCATCTCTACTAGTACCTCTGAGTAAAATTCTCTTAGTATGGTCCTTCAAGACAAAGAAACCAGATGAAATTCAAAAATCAAATGCATACATTTCTTAACCAGCATTGGTAGATTTTCATTCTTGTTAGTTAATTTTCGCATTAGTCTCCTTAATTTAAAAGATGATTTGGTTTGATTTCGGATTGATTGAGATTGTAGTTATTGACCTCTGAAAGCTTTCCTTTTAACTTCATGTAATCTTAAAATAAGAGGAAGGGAGGTGGGATTTAGGGTAAATTGATATACCTAATTCCCAATAACATCATCTACATCCTAGTAGATGATCAAGACTTCACACACAAATGGTTGAAAGTGATAACAACAATCATATATATCAAATACACCTATATTCGCAATAACAACAATCATCCATGTCCAATTCCTTTTGTGGTTTTCATTTATATAGAGTTTGCATGCATGTGCACTTCCCCAAGGAAACTATGTTAATTTCCTTGCCGTGCAGGGGGTGTTTGACTTATAACATTTATCATTAGGAATTGATGGGGCTGTATATGATTTTCTTGCACTCAAAGGACGCAACCATGTCACCACTTTGTCAAATTTTGCTGGATGATCACCATATATAACTGGTTGGCCGTGTCTCGATTATGGATTGTAATTGTAATTAAGTTGATGGGGAATGGCCTGCGGAGATTGCTCATTTGACGGATATTGCCACACACTGAAGTCCCATTACACAAGTGGAAAATGAGACTTAATGTTAAGGTTTCTTGGATTTTGCATTCAATTATCGCCTCCTACTGCTTAATTTTGATTTTTTTTTTACCTTGTCTCCTACGGCCAACGTGGGCTGGTCCACAGGTCGAGTCTTGGGCTAGTCATGGACCACTCCAAGCCATGAGAAAAATATCTTTTAAAAAATTGAAAAAAATAATTCTAAAAGTTTAAAGTAAATTAACAAAATAAAATAGACAAAAAATTAAAAAAATCTTTATATATATATATATATATATATTAAAACGAAATTTTGATGTATAAAATTGTTTATATATGCAATAATAAAATGAAATAATATAATAAAATTGAAAATCAAATTATATATATTAAGATACATATGTGCAAATTTATAAACTTTAAGTATTAAAATAATTATTCTATTATAAATATTTTATTTCTATAAATTTCATGAGATTCAAATAATTAATCTTCTCATATAAATGTGGACCTATTAGATTATTTATTCTATTGTTTTATCAAATACTGATTTTGTATATTATTATTTTTAATTTTTTGTTAGAGTTGCTAAACATAAATATGTATTATTTATTTGAATTGGATTTAGACAAAAAAATTCATAAGGTTATTTTATTTTACTTATTATCACAAGAAGCTAAATGGCTTAGTGGTTTAAGAAATTGGACACTAAGCAGTATTGCCTTAATTGGTTTGGGTTTGAATCACCCCATTCTAGCTCATTTTTTGGTAAAAAACCATGTATGCATGGCATATGTCTCAGTCCATAACGGCCAATACAATGTGATATGGATCGATACACACCCATATTGACTCAATATGCACAATTGGGGGTGCTCACGGTTTAATTAACCAAACTAGTGGTACCGATAACTAAAACCGAACGGAAGAAAATCGATTAATCCGAAAAAGCATTCACTCTGCATCGATACTTTTATATATAATATAAATCATATCAAAAAGTGGCATCTATTACATGCGCAAATTGGGGAACATATTTTCTAGCACTTAGAGGACGCAACCATGATGAAAGCTACTAAGCTATTGGCTGGACCATAAACTATTCATCGTTTAGTTTAACCAGTCAAATCTAATTTTTTCTAATCTTATACTTCCATTCACTCTTTGACAATATCCATATACACGTATATAAACACATATACATGAAAATACACATTTAGAAAGGCTATTGTTCCTTCATTAACTTGAAAGTACATTCCTATATCATTGCAACCACCCACAGCATTAATTGGCACTGATTGTGTTCTATCTGTGCAAAGTCTAAGGCAGTGTTTTAAAACCGATCAAAGGCTCGTTGGCATTCTTTGGTGCATTGGAAGTCCTTCAGTTTCTTGATGGCTCGGAAGAATGGTAGGCAGCGGTCGGCCGATTTCGACATGAATCGGATGAAGGCAGCCACTTGGTCGATAAGGCTCTGAGTTTCTTTGATCGACCGAGGTGGTGCCATGTAAGGTATAGCATGAATCTTCTTGGATTGGCATCAATACCCTACAGCGTGACGAAGAAGACCAAGAATTTGCCCTAGGTGACGCCAAAAACACACTTACTGGGGTTAAGCCTCATGTTGTACTTCCATAGTGTAGCAAAGGTCTTGGCTAGGTCCGAGGTGTGCTAGTTAGCCTTCATGCTCTTGATAACCATGTTAGGGGTGCAACTTGGGCGGGCTTAACCCGAGCCCAGCCCGGCCCAACACGATATTTTTCACGGGTTGGGTTAGATTTTCTGGACCTCAGGTTGGACCTGGGCTTGAAAAAGTAGGTTTTTATTTTTTTTAGGTTGGGCTCGGGTTGAGGTCTTTCGTAACCCGAGCCCGGCCCGATGTATTGTACATGTAGTATATAGTTGAATCAATGAATCGTATGTTAATATGTTATTGTGTTGGCTTAATGGTAGTTGTTTAATTAGTAAATTACTAATTTAATATTAGGTGCCATGTGTCAATTGCCAATGCCATTACTCAAAGTCATTAATTAGTTTCTTAAGTTTCTTTTTCTAGACACATTTCCCTATATGAGACTTTGACGTTTCAAATTCTTTTAATTCGATTGCCATTTTGGCAAGTTGGCAACATTAATTAAGGAAACCCAAAGTTTAAACCGCCAAAAGCCCAAAAGTCCAAAGCGAGTGGAAACTTATTATGGCAAGTTGGCAACATTAATTAAGGAAATCGAAAACGAGTAAAAACTCATTAGGCTCATTAAATTTTTATGTGGGGCTTTGGCCTTTGGGCTGATTAACCAATTCAAGTTTGGCCCAGGCCCGGGCCCAACCCGAGTGCCTAAAATTTTAGTGCGGGCTGGGTTTGGGTTGAATAATTTGGGCTTGACCTTGGGCTCGGGCTTTAGGTCCTATTCTTAGGGTTGGGCCTGGGTTGAGCTAAAACCCGGCCCAGCCTGCCTGAATTGTACCCCTAAACCATGTCATCCAAATAGGTTTTGACGTTTCTTCCCATCTGGTGCTTGAAAACTTTGTCCACAAGCTGTTGATAGGTGGTTTCAACATTCTTCAGGCCGAAAAGCATGCCAAAGTGACCACTACTATTGTACGGTTCCTATTATCTCTTCGTACTCACAGCGCAAGGGAAAACTACTATTGGAAATCTATCTTTCATATCCCGGAATGTCCGAATGTGTGATTGCCCCTAAGCCTTAGCACAGGGTGGCAAAATTTCCTTGCTGTAATTAATTAGAGAGTCCAACTTGAACCATAACATTCATTAAGAACTTTTCTCATGTCATTTGAGAAAGTGGCATTTATTACATGCGCAAATTGGGGGACATATTTTGTAGCACTTAGGGGACGCAATCATGACCAATTCTACTCTTTCCTAGACCACAAACTAGTCAATGTTTAATTAGTTCGAATTTATTTTCTTTTAATCATGTACATTCACTCACTCTCTGAAAAGTGTCCACTTACACGTATATAAACACTCGTATACATGAAAATACACATGTAATTGATAAGTGATCGATGAAGGGTGATCTAACTGTTTAGTCACAAAGAGCCACATGGCTAGTCTGAACCGTTTAATGATACTTCTGTTGTTAGATAGTGTATGCCCTTAGCTCCAATCAAATTGATGTGTTAATACATTTATTGTAAATAAGCACATAATTGTTTCATGTTATGATTGGTGTGTTTCTATATAATTACTTTAATTAGTTCTTAAATTAGACATTTATGAGACTCATATTAGTTCAGAATGTTCTCAGATGTTGGATAGACTTGGGGAGTTTATCCTAACAAGGCTGACGCTAATGTCCTCTCAAGAAAGTTGGGGCAGTTTGTCTCAGCTGTCAGGGTTGGACCCGAAACACAGACTAAAAGAAAATTGACCTTTGGCAATAGTCACTCAAAATACAATTTTTAGCAACAATTGATTAGTGTTGTTGCCAAACCGATGTATTGGCAATAGTTATTCTACAACTGTTGTGAATTGTATTAGCAACAATTGATTAGTGTTGTTGCCAAACCGATGTATTGGCAACAGTTATTCTACAAGTTTTGTTTTTATTCAAAATCGATTTAATTGACTATAAGAAGAAGTTGTATTAAATTTGACTTAAATAGTTTTTTATATACTAATGTTTGAGAAAGTAACTTCAAAATAGAACCATTCTCTTACACCTATATCAAAATTATGAAAATTAAAAAAGTTGTAGAAAACTATGTAAGAGTCATTAAATATTTAAAATGATGAAAAATGTTTGAAAATTATATAATAATAAATAGGAATGACAATTTTTCTTGTCCTTGTTGGGCATTTGATTTCCCCAAGCCTAGAGGGATGGGAATTGAGATTACCTTGCTGGAGATGGGGATTGATAGTCATACCTGATGTAGCACGGTCCGGTCACTCCTAGCTGGCGCTCACGTGGCTCCTGAGAGGTACCTGAGATGAGAGGAAAACGGAAGAACTCCTGATGGGTTTCTCAACGGGAACACTCCGATGCTTAAGTTAGTATCGTGTGCAAGAAGCGAAAGGAAAACGAAGGCTAAGAGTGAGGATAGTGCATTATCACTATGTTCAGGAGGTCGAAGATTCAAGAAGAAGTTTCCCTTCTACCCTGAGGGCTTTTATAGGGACACTCACATTAGGTCGGGCATAACCGCCACTGGGCTCCTGCCACAGCCGTTACCTGCCAGGGCTGCGCAGGTGGCCGTTGTGGTGTACGCTTCACCCGGGTGATGACACGTTTCCAAAGTGGTAGGCATGCCTTTGCCTGTTGAGAGACGTGGACGCAAACTATCGAAAGGACTGGGACTGTGCCGCCAATAGAGGATATGGTGCAGTCTGACCGGTACGGTCTGTCATTCGGAAGCTTCCTGGAGGGTGCTAGTGCGGCTCGTTCGTGAGCTATCTCGTGGCGAGCTTGGAATACTCCAGGATTACCTTAGTGAAATTGGTCCTCGGAATGACTTGTCTGTTAGGGAACTCGGGCGAGCTAATAACTTTAGCTCGCGAGCTACAGTTTCCTCGGGGTATCTCTTCGAAGATAGCACGGGGAACCTGGAGTTCGCCTTGTAGCGGACTCCTCCCCTCGTGAGCTATAACGTAGCAGACTGCTTCCTGGGCTCGTCACTTGGTCACTCTGGGCTTCAGTGTAGGCTGTCACTCATGCTAAGTCGGCGTCTACGTGTCACCGTTTCATAGGTTGGGTCAAATCATCCTTCATCAATTGCCCCCCACTCCTCGAGCTAAGAGTACCGCCTTAGCGCGGGAAGTTTATGAAGTGCGATGGACTGATTTGACCAATCGCCTTTGGTTTTCAGAAGGGGCGCAGTCAGGGCGCCCGCGAACCGTTGGATCTGCTTTGATCTGGGCCGTTAATTTGAAAGGGTGGAGACTATAAATAGGGGGCCCCCTCGGGCTCTACTTTCTCCCACGCCATTTTGCTGTCTTTGGATTCTGAGGTTGTGCACTTCACCTAGTCTACCCGAGTTCCTCAGTTTGCTTCGTTTTGTCTACTCTGGTGAGTCCCAAGTGCTGTTAGCCATGTTTGGGTATCCATATCACACTTATCAGAGGGGTGATAGCTAGGATGATGATGCTCCCTCGAGCTCGGGGGGTGCCTGGGTGCAGATCCTGGAGGCTCGGGAGGCCTCTGGTGACATGGCGTCTACTTCTAGGGGAAGGGAGCCTGATACCTTTGGCCCCTCCTTAATGATAGCGGAAAGACTCAGGTCTCTGATCTGCTACTTTCCCCTCGCTGGGGACCTGGTTTACAGCCTCCCTACTGGTAACTTCCCTTGGGAGCACGGTCCCGATGACATAGTAATCTTTTAGGAACAACTCGAGGCCGGCTTGCGTCTCCCCCTGCACCCCTTGATAGTGGAGGTGCTAAATCACTTCAACGTCACTATTGACCAGCTTCATCCCAATGCCATTCGAAACATGGTTGGGATTATATCCCTGTGTCATGAGTACTGCCTTCCTTTCGACCTTGATATTTTTGTCTCTATCCTTTGTATAAAGAACGCTGCTCCTGGGGTTCCTCCGGAGAGGCGCTTTTATTACCTCTCTCCCCATTGCGGCTATAAGCTCTTGTATGAGCTGCCGAATAAGATTCCCGCCTAGAAGCGGGACTACTTTTTGGTCCGTAATCCCGAGGGGTGGCCCTTTCCCACTGCTTGGAGGGGCGCCATCCGGGACCCCGGGGCCGAGTTGGACCCTGAGATTCGGAAAATGATGCTGTCCTGGGCATCGATAGGCTTCCTTTGCTCAGACTACTTGACCGAGGAGAAGCTCGTGCAGGCAGGCTTGAGCCCGGGTAGGTCGGCCTTTTAGGTCGCGTAGTGCCTTGTGACTATTGTGCACACGTGTATTTTGTTTCTTGTCGGACTAATACCTTGTGGTCTTTTGGCAGCCATCATGTCCAGTGCCGATTCACGCCAAGGTCTTTGTTAGCTCAGTGTTTTGGCCCTTGGGCTGAAGGAGTAGCTTGTGGCCCACTCTCGGAGTCTGCCCACGCCATAGAGGCGACTAGGTCTTGTTGTGCCGAGGTCATATTAGCTCGGTATTCTGGCCCTTAGGCTTTGGGAGTGGCTCGTGGCCTACTCGATTCTTTCAGATAATATTGCCTTAGGTTGACAATATTCCATGCTCGAGGGATCACCGAAGCAGTGATCCCCGAGCACTCGTTTCACTCGATAAGGACCTTCCCAGTTGGACTCGAGCTTGCCAGCGCCGGGCTCAGGTACCATAACTTTACGAAGGGCCAGGTTGCCAATGTGGAGGTTCCGCTTCTTGATCCTGGCGTTATAGTACCGAGCTACTGTCTGCTGGTAGGCTGCGGTCCTAATGTACGCGAGGTCCCTTACTTCATCGAATAGATCGAGGTTGGTACATAGCTCATCTTCGTTTGTCTGATCACTATATGTTTCTAGCTGCAATGTAGGTACTTCGATCTCTACGGGGATCACTGCTCTGGTGCCGTAGGTGAGATTGAAGGGTGTTTCTCCCATGGCGGTCTTCTCCGTGGTTCGGTAGGCCCATAGGACACTGGGTAGTTCATCTGCCCACAATCCTTTAGCTTGGTCCAGCCGTGCCTTTAGTCCGCGGAGGATGGCTCTGTTCGTGACTTCTGCCTGACCATTTGCTTGAGGGTGCGCGACTGAAGTAAAATTCTGTTGGATCCCCATGTCTCGGCACCAGTCTTGAAATTTGATGTCCTCGATCTGCTTGCCATTGTCGGAGATCAATACCCGAGGTAATCCGAAGGGGCACATGATGTTCTTCCAAAATAAGTTTTGGACATTTCGGGTTGTGATCGTCACGAGGGGCTCGACTTCTACCCACATGGTAAAATAGTCCACTGCCACTACTAAGAACTTCCTTCCACCCGTTGTTGGCGGGAATGGCCCGAGTAGATCGATGCCCCACTGCACAAAGGGCCACGGGTTGGTGAGATACTTGAGGTCAGCAGCGGGTTGGTGGTGAATATTGGCATGTCTCTGGCATTTGTCACATTTTCTGACGAGGTCAATAGCGTCTGCCTTCATTGTTGGCCAATAATACCCTTGTCGGAGTGCCTTTTGGGCGAGGGCCCTGCCCCCCAAGTGCCCACTGCACAGACCCTCATAGGTGTCGCGAAGTATGAGCTTGGCTTTGGTAGGTCACAAGCAACGTAAGTAGGGGAGCGTGTAAGATCTCCGGTATAGTTGTTCGTCTATCATGACATTTTTGGTTGCCAGGCGCTGCACCCTTCTAGCTGCGTTGCGGTCTACAGGGAGGGTCCCATGTAGCAAGAAGCTCGCGAGTGGGTCAATCCTGCTTGATTCTGCTTGAACGACGGGAGCGACCTCCTCTGCCCCCCTGAGGATGCTGGGCCGAGGCAGGTCCTCTATGTACACGGTTCTCATGGTGATGTCGCTGGTGCTGGCTAACCTGGACAGGGCGTCGGCCTCAGCGTTCTCTGACCTAGGGATTTGTCTGATAAAGTGTGACTGGAAGTTGAGCAGGGCTTCTCTGACTTTGGTTTAGGCTACCATGGTCGGCTCGCAAGCTTCATACTCACCAATGACCTGGTTGACCACGAGTTGGGAGTCGCTACAGATCACGATGTGCTTGGCTTTTACTTCTCTGGAAAAGGCTAGTCCAGCTAGCAACGCCTCATACTCCGCTTCATTGTTAGACACCGCGAACTCGAAGCATAGTGCGTACTCCAGTTTCGTGTCACTTGGGCCATGCAGGACTATTCTGGCCCCACTGCCCTGTTGGTTCGAGGAGCCATCTACATGATGGATCCAGGGCTCCTCATCCCAGCTCGCGCTTGGCCTAGCTAGGAGAGATGCCACACTGGTTGCTACATCATGGGGCTTAGACTGAACCAGCCTGGGAGCTTCGAGCTCACCCGAACTGGGGACCTCGCGCTCGATCGGCCTAGGAGCTTTGAAGCTGAACGTGCACTCGGCAATGAAATCTGCTAAGGCTTGGGTCTTATTGGTAGTTCGTGGCTTGTACTGGTGGTCAAACTCGCTGAGCTCAACGGCCCACTTCATCAACCGACTAGAGACCTCGAGCTTAAGCAATACTTGCCTCAGGGGTCTATCAGTGAGGACGATAACAGTATGAGCTTGGAAGTACAAGCGGAGTTTCTGAGCTGCGATTATCAGTGCGTATGCTAGTTTTTCCATCTCTGGGTATCTTGTTTCTGCTCCCTGCAATACTTTACTAACATAATAGATGGGTCGTTGGACCCGATCTACTTCCTTTATTAGTACTGAACTGACCACTTCATCGCTCGCCGAGAGGTACAGTTCTTAAACATCGCCCTCCTCGGGCCGGGTTAAGGTCGGCACACTAGCGAGGTATTTCTTGAGCTCATCAAACGTGAGCTGGCAATCTTGGGTCCACTCGAACCCTTTGCTCTTAATTGCCTTAAAGAACAGCAGATAGTGGTCCGCCAATTTAGACATGATGCGGCTCAGGGTGGCTATGCGGCCATTCAACCTTTGAACCTCCTTCAGCTTCTGGGGTGGTCTCATATCTAAAATGGCCTTAACTTTATCCGGGTTGGCCTCGATGCCGCGCTGGGTAATGATGTGTCCTAAGAACTTGCCCGAGGTCACACCAAACAAACACTTGTTTGGGTTCAGTCTCATATTAAACTTACGCAGAATTTCGAAAATAGAATGCAAATCTTGTATTAATTCATGTGAGAATTGAGTTTTGACGACCATGTCGTCTACATAGCATTCTACTTTTCTGCTGATTAACGGCGCAAACAACTTATTTACAAGCCTTTGAAAGGTTGCCCCGGCGTTTTTCAACCCAAAGGGCATAACCATGTAACAGTATAGGCCGAATTCCGTGATGAAGGCAGTTTTTTCTTTGTCCGCCGGGTCCATCTTGATTTGGTTATAGCCCGAATAGGCGTCTAGGAAACTTAGCAACTTGTGCCCTGAGGTTGCGTCCACCAATCAGTCAATTCTGGGGAGCGGGAAGCAGTCTTTTGGGCAAGCACGGTTCAGGTCGGTGTAGTCGACGCACATGCGCCACTTGCCGCTGGCCTTCTTTACCAGGACGGGGTTGGCTACCCAACTCGGGTAGTGGACTTCTCTTATGAAGTCAGGTGCGAGGAGCTTCTCGACCTCCTCGTCGACCGCTTTCCACCACTCCAGGGCTAGGTTGCGTTTCTTCTGTCTAACGGGCCTAACTAAAGGATCAGTGTTCAGCTTGTGAGTCATGAGTTCGGGGTCTATACCGGGCATCTCTGCCACAGACCACACAAAAATATCTAAATTTTGAAGTAAGATGCTTACTAGTTCGGATCATAGGGGCTCTTGGACGGAGGTGCCGATCTGAAGCGTCTGAGCTGGGTCTGCCGCTGAGGTCGGGACCACGGCTGTTTCTTCCGTGGGCACGGCTCTCTCTTCACCTTGCTTCGTGGGTCGCTCCAGTTCAAGGTCGTCGGCCACCTTGGTTTTCCCCTTCAGGGTGGCAACATAGCACTTGCGGGACTCGAATTGGTCGCCCCGTGCTACTCCCACACCAAAGCCTGTTGGGAACTTCATAGCCAAATGGTAAGTGGAGACCCACCGCCCGTAGGACATGGGTGATCGGTCGACCTATTATGGCATTGTAGGGGGAGGGGGTCGCTACCACCAGGAAGTTGTGTTCGAATCTGACCACACAAGGCCATGTGCCGATCTTTACAGGTACTGTTACTTTCCCAAGTGGGTGGACTTCTTCAACGCTGAAGCCCACTAAAGGGGTGTCTGTAGGCTTCAGGTCACTTCTCTGCAACTGAAGTTGGTCGAACGCAGCTTTGAAAAGGATGTCGGCAGAGCTGCCTGAGTCCATGAGTACGCGCCTGACCTCGAAGTCGTTGATTCTTAGCTTTATTACGAGTGCATCATCATGTGGGTAGTGGACCCCTCGCACATCGTCTTCTGTGAAGAAAATTGGGTCTCCCGTCTTCGGCCGCTTTGGGGGGTTCTGCTCTTCCTGGGTGGCCTCACGAACTGACGTCCGAGCTGCTGCTGAAGTGCAACCCGCAACGATCGAACCTCCCACTATCATGTGGATGGTCCCCCGAACTGGCCTCTCCTCTGGAGGCTGCTTCTGCGTTGTTCGACCGGCCTGCTGCTGGACTCGGGAGCATCTTTACCGTGCTCCCCTTGCCGACCTACTCTATTACTATTGTTATTATTATTTTGTACAAAGTTTCTCAAATATCCACGACGGATGAGCTCCTCTATCTCGTCACAAAGGTTTTTACAACTCTCGGTACTGTGACCATGATCTTTGTGAAAATTGCAATACATACTCTGATTTCTTTCATTGGGATCAAACGGGGTGGCCACTTCACGTAGGAGGCATCCTTGATCACCATCAAGATTTCGGTACGCTATGCATTCAGTGGGGTGTAATCAGCTCGGTCCGCTACAGGAGCCCAGAACAATTGACCCGACTTTGCCCCCCGAATTGTTTCCTTTTTTCTTCAACTGTCCCCTTGACTGGAAGGCTCTCCTTCTCTCTTTCTTTTTTCAGGTGCACCCTCGCCCTTCTGGTTGATCTCCTCTTCGGTGGCTATGAACTTGTCCACAAGCTTTAGAAACTCGGTTATGGTCGCGGGTTGGTTGAAGACCAAGTGCCACTTGAACTCTTTGTGCATCACACCCTTCTTGGCTGCTGCAAGGCATACGGCGGGGTCCAAGCGCGGTATTTGTATACAAGCATCATTGAACCGCTTGATATAGCACCAGATGGACTCTCCCTCTCTTTGCGCTATGTTGAGGAGACTTTCTTCAGTTCGCGGGCACCATTTTCTGGTGACGAAGTGGGACGTGAAGGCTTGTGCGAACTGCCCCCAACTTCTTATTGATCCGGGTGCCAAGTTCCGGTACCACGTACGGGCTGCTCCCCTAAAAGTGGTGGAGAAGGCCACGCACATGCACGACTCATTGGCTCGCGCCAGGTGCATCTGTGACTAAAAAGCATCTACGTGGTCATTCGGGTCGAACGACCCGTCATACTTGTCAAGAGGGGGGAGCTTGATGTCCTTGGGCATTGGGACTGCTAGGAGTTCGGAAGACAGGGGGGACGAAACCGAGAGGAGGGGAGCTTTGACTTTGGCTGACCTTACCTCTTCTTTGCCCATGAGCTCAGGCAAATCGCGGGTGACAGATCGGTGAGCTCGGCGGTGGCGTCTCTGGTTCTTGGTGGGCTCGGCGTTCGTGCTGCTCACCTCTGCGCTCTCCGGAATGGTTTGTGTAGAGAGTAGCCTAGTCTGCTGGTGATGGCTATGGACAAAGGGGTCCTGCTTGGAGTCCGCTGCTAGGATCTCGAATCGGTTTTCAAGGATCGGGGTTCCAAACTTCGACTGTCGAGGTGATGTAGACCTGCCGAGCCGGGGTCCTCCTGACCTGTCCGCCCGCGGCGAGATCGGGGTAGCCGGTCTCTCTCATCTGCCGCGGGAGGAGGCTTGATTTTTTGGGAGATTTTGGGGGGCCTCCCTTCGGCCGGAGGGGTGCTCATTCTGGCGGCAAGACTTGGCTTGCTGCGAGGCTGGGCGCTAAGGCGGGAGCTGAGGCTGGAGTAGCTGGGGGAACTGCTGCTGATACTGATACTGGGAGACTTGGTGCAGTGCGTGTTGTTGATAGAGATGAAGTTGTTGGAACTGTTGCATTTGAGCCTGCATGGCCCTCATGCACTGCATCAAGTCCTCCAGCTAGTTTGGGCTGGCCGCTGGGGGCACGACCGAAGGTCCGATGAATGTCATTCCGAGTATAGTAGGGAGTGGGGCGACGACAGGTGCCATTGTGAGGGACACATTCAAGCTGGGGATTCCGTCCACTGAGAGGGGGACGGTGAACTGTCTGATACAGACAGTAGGAAGCTGGGGTCATTCCCTGGAGTTATCCATTTTTGTGCTTCGTCCGACGTTTCTAGATGAAGCCATGAGCGTTGGATTGTTTCAAGGAGGGAAAGAACTGAAAGAGTTTAGAGAGAAAGGCCTTTTGAAGCGTTTTCCATAACCGGCGCCAAATGATGTAGCACGGTCCGGTCACTCCTAGCTGGCGCTCACGTGGCTCCTGAGAAGTACCTGAGATGAGAGGAAAAAGGAAGAACTCCTGAGGGGTTTCCCACGGGAACGCTTCGATGCTTAAGTTAGTATTGTGTGCAAGAAGCGAAAGGAAAACGAAGGCTAAGAGTGAGGATAGTGCGTTATCACTATGTTCAGGAGGTTGAAGATTCAAGAAGAAGTTTCCCTTCTGCCCTGAGGGCTTTTATAGGGACACTCACATAAGGTCGGGCATAACTGCCACTGGGCTCCTTCCACAGCCGTTACCTGCCAGGGCTGCGCAGGTGGCCGTTGTGGTGTACGCTTCGCCCGGGTGAGTGACACGTTTCCAAAGTGGCAGGCACGCCTTTGCCTGTTGAGAGATGTGGACATAGACTGTCGAAAGGACTGGGACTATGCTGTCAGTAGAGGATATGGCGCAGTCTGACTGGTACGGTCTATCAGTCGGAAGCTTCCTGGAGGGCGCTAGTGCGGCTCATTTGCGAGCTATCTCATGGCGAGCTTGGAATACTCCAGGATTACCTTAGTGAAATTGGTCCTCGGAATGACTTGTCTGTTAGGGAGCTCGAGCGAGCTAATAACTTTAGCTCGCGAGCTGCAGTTGCCTCGGGGTATCTCTTCGAAGATAGCATGGGGAACCCGGAGTTCGCCTTGCGGCGGACTCCTCCCCTCGTGAGCTGTAACGTAGCGGACTGCTTCGTGGGCTCGTCACTTGGTCGCTCCGGGCTTCAGTGCTAGG
The DNA here is from genome assembly GCF_055504915.1 of Nelumbo nucifera. NCBI lineage: Eukaryota > Viridiplantae > Streptophyta > Magnoliopsida > Proteales > Nelumbonaceae > Nelumbo > Nelumbo nucifera. Next base: position 16,987,057 of record NC_142649.1, read on the forward strand.
TTGTCGCTCATGCTAAATCGGTGTCTACGTGTCACCATTTCATAGGTTGGGTCAAATCATCCTTCATCAATACCTAACCAAGGACGAGGATGGGGAGTGAATTCCCTACCCCACCTCAACCTCAATTATATATTAACATTACAATAAATTAGAATTTTAATACCAAAATCTGCCTAAGAAACTCGTCATTGTAAGGTACTAATTAGGGGTGCAAGTTGGGTGGGTTAGGCTGGGTTTGTGGTCAACCCAAGCCCAATCCTAAGATTTGGGCTCGAACCCAAGCTTGAGGTCAAGTCCAATCTTCCCAACCCGAGCCTAACCCGCATTGCAATTTGATGCATTCGGTTTGGGCTCAAACCCAAGCTGGGCTCAGGTTAGAAAATGGACCCATTCTAAAATTATATATGTATGTATGCAAATATGTATACATATATGTATGTATATAAGTAAATATATACGCAAGTATATATGTATATATATAAATATGTATACACGTAAGTACATATCTATATATGTATGTATATATAAATATGTATAATTGAACCACATTCAAGCTACCTAAAGGCTAGGCCTGTACCCCAACCCAAAAAATAAAAAGCCTAAGTACCAAAAATCCAAATACAGTTGATGTAAAATTTTGGGCTGGATTAGTTTGGACCAAGGTTCAAAATATCAATATGCCCGATATGCCAATAGGGGCATATCAGGTGAATTGATACATTTTTTTACTTTTTTTTATTTTTTTTCAAAACCAATTCAACGGAGCCAATTTAAGGCTCTTCCACCCCTGAACCGGTCAGACCCCCGATACACCCACTGTAAGGGCATATCGGAGAGGTCCCAAATTAATACGTATGCGTATTCATACTTTGAACCTTGGTTTGGACCCACCCAATGTGCACCAAATCGAATTTTATGTATGGTTGTTATTATTTTACAATAATAGATGATCATTTAATGATGAGTTTCAAAAACTCACCATTATTATTTAAATAATTCCATCATTAATTTAAGAAATAAAATACTTAAAAAAAATAACAAAACAATTGTGCGCATTGAATTTTGTGCGGGCTCCATCTCCCCTCTCAAAATTCCTTCTTATTTAAATGCGAAATCGGTTTTGATGCGACCATGCTCACACCGTTCGCATGCGTCCCTTGCAGCCTTTCCTTGAAAATATCTCCCCATAAAAAAAAACAATATAAGTATAGAGATATTCCCAAACGGTCTTTATGAGCACTGAATCTGTTCTCTTCAAACACAGGCCGCTCTCACCCTCAAAAAAGCAAGAATACTCGTTCTGCTCTTTCAAACGGGTCCGGATGTAGTAGGCACGTTAGGTAAGCACAATGAGTTAGCACGTAATAGCTATGTGACACATCTCAGTTAATGTGCCTTTCATTCAAACGTTTTGCTCCATTACACAGAAATTATTCATTATTTTATTATCTTTGTCAAAATAATTAAAAATAAAAAAATGAAAAAAGAAAACGTAAATGAGTCTCAACTCCCAACATGTTTAGGTTTTTCTTTTTCATTATTTTTATTTTTAATTATTTTGACAAAGATAATAAAATAATGAATAATTTGTATCTAACGGAGAAAAAACGTTTGAATGAAAGACACATTAACTGGGAGATGTGTCACACAGCTATTATGTGTTCACTCATTATGCTTACCTAACATGCCTATTACATCCGTAGTCAGGACCCCTTTTAAACATGTTGCTCCCCGCCTCTTTCTTCTCTTTCACTCTTCCTGCACTAAACCTGAAACCAGAAGTTTGTTCTCTCTCATCTCTCTTCCTGCACTAAACCTAGCATCCCTCTACCTTCTCTACTTCATTGAGTTCACTCCGAATCTAGGAGAAGATTTTGAGAAGAGCAAGAGACTCCGAATCTAGGGTTTTTTTTTTCTTTTTCTTAATCCGATATCAATAATAGGTGGGCCGGTTTTAAATCTCTTACTGATTGCAGATCAAATGGGTGGTTGTCTCTCCAATGCTAAGTTTTTCTTTGCTCTCATAGATGGTGTCTCAGTTTCTATTAACAGGCAAGATTATTCGGCGGCAGCCATTTCATTGCCTATCATGGTCAGGGGTGGGGCAAGGAGTGGAATTGGGAACCAAGGGATGGATAGAGTAATGATGAAAGAAGGGTTGACAGCTTCATCGTGGATACCAGATCCCGTTACCAGATACTACAAACTAGAAAAAGAGAAGTTCATTGTTTACCTGTTAGAACCATTTTTCTCATCTTTTCTTTTTACTAGTCTTAGAATGTAATCAAGGGCTTCCCTTATTGTTTTTTTCATAGATTTTGACCATAACCCCTTTTCTCTATTTGCAGTATTGCTTTCCATCCTGACTGTCATAACTCATAAAAAAGGCTCACTCCTGTCTTCCACTGCTTATTAGTTACTAACTCTTGGAAATGGAGAAACGATCAGCAAAGTATTTTATTTTTTCTTGAAACTCTATCTATTTTGCAAGCATTCCATTTCTAATTGGAGGGGGTTTTGCAGGCATTCCACATTATGCATTGGATTTGAGGTCATGCCTAAGAGGTTTTGTGCATTTCTGACTTTTTTTTTTTTTCTGTTATCAATTTTGCATTTGTTTTGGCATTTTTGTCTTATGAGAATAGTCTGTCTATAGATGTTATACCTATTGTTACTATTAGGAGAAACTCACATTATTGAGTTTCAGATGATTTGAGAACCGAAAATGAGTAAAAGCTCATTAGGCTCATTAAATTTTAATGTGGGGCTTTGGGCTTTGGGCTGATTAACTAATTCAAGTTTGGCCCGGGCCCGGGCCCAACCTGAGTGCCTAAAATTTTAGTCCGGGCTGGGCTTGGGTTGAATAATTCGGGCTTGACCTTGGGCTCGGGCTTTAGGTCCAATTCTTAGGGTTGGGCCTGGGTTGAGCTAAAACCCAGCCCAGCCCGCCCGAATTGTACCCCTAAACCATATCATCCAAATAGGTTTTGACGTTTCTTCCCATATGGTGCTTGAAAACTTTGTCCACAAGCCATTGATAGGTGACTTCGACATTCTTCAGGCCGAAGGGCATGCTAAAGTGACCACTACTATTGTATGATTCCAATTCTCTCTTCGTACTCATAGTGCAAGGGAAAACTGCTATTGGAAATCTACCCTTTATATCCATGAATGTCCGAATGTGTGCTTTCCCCTAAGCCTTAGCACAGGGTGACAAAATTTCCTTGATGTAATTAATTGGAGAGTCCAACTTGAACCATAACATTCATTAAGAAATTTCCTCATGTCATTTGAGAAAGTGGCATTTATTACATGCGCAAATTGGGGAACATATTTTGTAGCACTTAGGGGACGCAATCATGACCAATGCTACTCTTTCCTAGACCACAAAATGTTCAATGTTTAATGAGTTCGAACCTATTTTCTTCTAATCATGTACTTTCATTTACTCTCTGACAAGTGTCCATTTACACGTATATAAACACTCGTATACATGAAAATACACATGTAATTAATAAGTGATAGATGAGGTGTGATCTAACCGTTCAGTCACAAAGAGCCACATGGCTAGTCTGAACCGTTTAACGATGCTTTTGCTATTAGACAGTGTATGCCCTTAAATCCAATCAAATTGATGTGCTAATACATTTATTATGAATAAGTACATAATTATTTCACGTTATGATTGACATGTCTTTCTATAATTACTTCTAAAACTGGACATAATGATGAGGCCATGGCCCAGATGATGAATTGATAGCCCGTCATTGTCATCTGAACTCTGAAATAAGAGGAGAACAAAAGCTAAGCTAAGTAATTGAGGATCGATGTCCAATTCTTTGGTGGTTTTCATTTATATAGAGTTTGCATGCATGTGCACTTCCCCATGTAGAGCAATACGTACAAACTAATTTCCTTGTCGTGCAGGGGGTGTTTGACTTATAACATTTATCATTTATATAGACAGCATTCCTTATCATTCTAATCAATCCAGTAGTGCAGGGTGACTAAAAATTTCCTTGAAGTAATTGGAGAGTCTAACTTAAATTATATTGTATCAAAGAACTTTCTTCATACGAGAGTGTGGCAAGAATTACCTGTGCAAATTGGGGGATAACATTGTATCAAAGAAGAAAAAAAAAATGGCCGGGGTCATATTTTCTTGCACTTTGGAAACGGAACCGTGACAAAAACTACTTAATTTGCTTACTCGGTCAGTCTCAAGTGTCCATTTATGTGTAAGACATACATCATATAAAACAGATGTGACTTACAAAAGCGCTATTAGAATAAAAGTAAGTATTTAGAGTGTTGAAGATAATGTGCTCACGTCCAATTAAGATCAGATTAGAATAAAAGTAACATTTATATAAATATATTTTCCAAAAATAAATTTCAACAGTTGAAATCAATTGCTGGTAGTTTAGGTTTCCATCAGAGAGAGTGCATCCCCGATCATTCAATTTCTCCGACAAAGGGGCTGATCATATCAATATGATCACCCACTCAGATGAATTCTCAAACTGTCCTAACATACCCAGGTTTTGACCCCCTCTAAGAATCTCACTGATTGGCATATCAAAGATAGTCCAATCTGACACCTAATGCAGTATCATAATCGAGTCTAGGGGTCAGGTGCAACATTCTAGTTTTGCCCACCTATTTCCAAGGTCTAGGGCAATATTGGAATTTTGGTCTGGTTCAGGTTTTCAATAAAACCCACACTGCATGTACCTCAGCTCTCACCCTAGCAGCTGAGACAAGTCACCCCAACCAACTTGGTGGTACATCAGTGTCAGCCTTGGCAGGATAAATTTCCCCAGATCTATTCAACGGCTGTGAAGATTCTAAACTAACTCAAGTCTCATATGTGTCCAATTTACGGGTATTACACAGAAACACACCATAATAACATGAAACAATTATGTACTTTATTCATTTACAATAAATGTCAAAAGATACATCTGTTTGATTGGAGCTAAGCACATAATTGTCTAACACTAAGAAGATCGCTTGTGAAGAACCTCCTAGAGGATAAGGGGAAGTTCCTTAAGCACACCCAAAAATATATGAACGTCGAGGAAACACTTCACACACACGAAAAGCTTGTCAAAGTCAGAAAGAAGAAGGAACGTGATAATGGCCAAGGCAAAAGAAGTAGTAAGCACATTTGTAGAGGCAAGAGGTTGCCTAGGTGCTATGAGTCACTGAAATGCTGATCCAGGTCATCTCTTAGCGCTCCAGGTCGTTGACAAGACGCTTTAGGACTCCCCCTGTTAAGTACAAGAATTACACACCATTGAACGTGAGGAGGAGGAGGTGGATCTTAATGAATATTAAATCAACCGACTACTTGAAGTGGTCATCTCACTTAAAGGGAAATGTAGAGAACAGGAATCAGGACCAGTACTGCCACTATCATAAAAAGAGGGGGACGACACCGAGAACTACTAGAACCTAAAGGACGAGATCGAGGAGCTCATTCGATGGGGGTACCTGAGGAAATTCATTAAGGAGGACTGAGCGGCTAAGGAACCCACAAGGAGACCAACCCTAGCAAAATGAATGGCCACTCGTCGGGTTTATCAACAAGACCACTGGTGGGTCATTAGTAGAGGCTAAGGATACGTCTTGAGCAATGACAAGGAGATGCCCTACAAGAGGATGAGGACAGAGGAGGTGATTTATTTCATCGAAAATGACATGAAGGGGTCTCACTACCCCATGATGATGCAATCACAGTGAGGTTGATCATCCATAACTATAAGGTGAAGCACATCCTAGTGGATAGCAGCAACTCGGTGGACATCTTGTTCATGGAGGCATTCAAGAAGATGCATCTGTAGAGGAAGAACCTCTTCCCTACCGATGTGCATCTGGCTGGTTTCAACAGGGACATCGTCTAATCTCTAGGAATGGTTAAGTTGTTGGTTACAGTGAGGACCACGTTGAACAAGATTTCATTTGATATAATCTTTTGGCCGTGGACACACCTTCATCATACAATGCTATTCTTTGTCGCCCTATGCTATACGCACTTCGAGCCATGCAAACCACATACTACATGCCCATAAAATTCCCCACTAAGAATAGAATTAGGGTAGTGTGTAGGGACTATCTAGACTCTCAAAAATGTTACATGGTGGCCTTGAAAGGTAAGGGAAAGTGGTCATTGGCGGTTGACCTGGAAATAGGGATGTTCACGGGCCGGGTTTTGGACCTGACTTTACACTATGTCGTGCTCGGGCTTCGGGCCGGGCTCATTCAAATTTTGGCAAAAGCTGGGCCCGAGCCCGACCCATGAACAGGTCTACTTGGAACTGCTCCCAAAGCTTGGCATGGATAGAGCTCACCCATTGAAAGATGTCATCCTCGTGTTGATCTTAGATATCGAGCCCAAGAAGACAATCCATATTGGGCCATAGCTCGATGAACCTCCACGCTTCTAAATTGGTATGTTTTTTACATTCAAATATTGATGTATTTTCCTAGTTGCATGTCGGCATGCCTGGCATAGACCCCTCTATTATTACCTATAGATTTAATGTAGTTCCCTTGGTTATACCTATAAAGTAGAGGAAAAGGAAATTCACCCCAAAGCGGTGTAAGACAATTGATGAGGAGGTTGGGAAGGTCCTCAAATGGGAAGTGGCATATGTGCGTCGGCTATACAGACCTGAAACAAGCTTGACCAAAGTATATCTTCCCACTCTTAAGGATAGACAGACTAGTTGATTGCACCTCGGGGTTCAAGCTGTAGAGATTCATGGACGTCTATTCTGGTTTTTAGAAGATCTAGATGGATCCAGTAGACCAAGAGAAAACAACTTTTGTAATCAAAATTGGGTTGTATTGTTACAAGGTCATGCCTTTTGGTCTAAAGAATGTCAGGGCGACTCTACCTATATCTTGTAAACAACTTTTGTTTACAATTTTAATTGGAAATAAAGTAGAAGTTTACATAGATGATGTTTGTTGTTCTAAAGAATGTTTGCTATTTTAAGAAAATATAACCTAAAGCTTAACCCAAACAAGTGTGTCTTTGGTGTCACATCGGGCAAGTTCCGTGGTTACATAGTCACCCGACATGGCATCGAAGCCAACCCTGAGAAAATTAAGGCAATTTTACATATGTAACCAAGTGAACATAGAGGCAATTTTACATAGTCTATCCCTAAGGAAGGAAGTCGGTGCGAGGAATGTAGAGGCATGTATTGACTCTTAGCTCGTGGTCAACCAAGTGAACGGGCATTACAAAGTTCAAAAGCCTTCAATGATTAAGTACTTGCATAGGTGTGTGAGCTAATCAGACAATTCGATACTTTATCCATCCAAAAAATACTGAGATCCATGAAAGCATTGGCTGACGTGCTTTCATAGCTATTGACTCCTATGCAAGTTGTAGAACTGAGCAAGTTGGATTCACTTTTCGAGTATTTGCACCATGGAGAGTTGCCCTTAGATCAGAACACAGCTCGGAATGTCAAACGTAAGTCAAATCGCCACATCATAAATGGTGAATAGTTGTGCAGGAAGTCATTCACCCTTCCTTAATTGCGATGTCTCCATCCTAGCGAGGCTGAGTATGTGTTTTGCAAGATCCACGAAGGACTCTATGGTGAACACTTGGGGGATAGGGTGCTTGCTTTGAAGGCCCTCCAACAAGGTTACTACTAGCCAAAAATAAAACTAAAGGTTTAAACTGGGCCATGCCGCCTGCGGCTCGGCATGACACAGCACGACGACATGCGGGCCATGCTTGGCCTGGCAATAACCGTGACTGAGTTGTATAAATTCAGTAAATATAGAATTTTCTTCAAGCATAAATGACCAAACACCCGCACATAGCCTGGCCGAACTCCTCGTTGACCAACAATCCCAGCACAATTGCAACATAATGAAAGACCAAATTGACAACAGACGGTCAAGGCCAGAACAAGCCTCTGAAGGGCTTCCTGAGAATGATTTCCCCACCACAAAATGGCAAGAGGACGACCATCGAACTCCACACTCCCGATTCACAGTCGAAGCAAAGCTAATCGAGGACCACGACTAGCCCAATCAAAGAGTGTAATGCTCTCCAAGACCAAATGTCACCAAGCATCCCGGCATGTGGAGAGCTTGGAAGCACCTCGGCCAGCATAAGACCGAGGTCACTAAGCCAAATACCTCAGCTAGCAAGAATTAAGGACAAAAACCTTGGCCAGCAAAGGCCGAAGACCTCGACAAACATGAGGCCGATGCCATAGAACCGAAGACCCCAATCACAACGTCATGTCCGAAACCTCGACTAGCAAAGAGCAAGTACAGAAGCATGGCCTATGGTTCCTATCTACCAACCTAATTCCGAAGCAGAACATATTAGAAAAGGAAGAGAAAAACAACATAGGAAGTGCTCGAGAAAAAGACCAAACTTCCATTAGTGAATAAGTTGATACAATCATTCTGAGGTTGACATATCGAGCTGTGTACAGCAAGGATAAGGGAAGAGACAGCACATCAACTATCTGCTGGGGGGTCCTAGGCACGATCCAAGGCGTCGGCAATGACAACATCTCCACTATTAGGCTCATTGATATCAAAAGGGCCAAACCCATGAACGACACCGGCCACCTCTGGGAACTAATGCATCACCCTCCGCTAATAGAGAGCAAAATCCTCCTACCAAGAGTTGGTAGCATAGTTGTCCAGCTCATTCTGATGAGCCTTCGAAGCTCTATAATTAGAGACACCCTCTTTCTTTGCCCAAGCTATCTTCGCGTCTGCCTCCTTGAGCCCCCTCCTTAGCACATCCCGCACCTTCTTGAGATCATGGATGCGTCCCTCTCCTCGACCTTGCGCTTCAACTCGACCAATTCTGCCTTTAGTTGGGCATTCTCAATCTCTCACGACTCATAAAATCATCGCAACCCACAAAGGCGGTCGATAGGCCAACGAACGAACAAACCGACTGTAGGGCTATGAATAGTTAGTACAAAAGAAGAGAAACAAGGAAGGACAAGTAAAGCCGAACTTACCACCATGATTTGATGAAGGGTGTGGCAACTAGCTTCCTTCCTAATATCGGGGAGCATCATACCCTGGGCAAGATGCTCAGCCACCCTCTCCGTATCAAGGGTGCCTTTCAGTCGAATTGACCATTGTGGCATGTAGGCATTGATCGAGCCCTTAGCCGAAGCATGTTCCGGAGCATCCCCCCTCTGTGACGAGGACCTCTCAAGCTAAGTAGTGGCCTCCTCACAGTTAACTACCACGACTTCCTCTATCGACCTTGGCCTCTTCCCATATCGAGGCGTGCATTCTATCGAATTGTGTTGAAGCTCCGTGGCCCCGGGCTACGTGCTCGAGGTCCTAGCTGCCTATGCCTCCCTTGAGACTGCGACCTTCATACGCCAAGCTCTCTTAGCATTAGCAATGTACGAATCTACACGGTTCAGTACAAAGTTAGAATGAAGTGAAGACAAGATCATAAAAAGAAATGAGAATGCACAGCCCACGTACCAGACTAGAATTGACCGGCTGAAGGGCACATCAGCCCAGCCAGGGTCAGCAATTGGGATGATGTGTACTCCTTGATGTGCAGCTATACTATCCTTTTCACAATAGCTATCTCCTCCTTTCACAACTCGACCTAGGAAGGACCCTTATCCTTAGTCCTTGGAACGGATAGGGCGAGGGAGAATGACCAAATTAGCTAGACTTGTTCTTGCTGTTAGACAGTGTATGCCCTTAGCTCAAATCAGATTGGTGTACTAATACATTTATTGTAAATGAGTATAAGTACATAATTATTTCATGTTATAATTGGTGTGTTTCTGTGTAATTACCCCTTAAACTGGACACTTATGAGACTCATGTTAGTTTAGAATGTTATCAGCCATTGGATAGACTTGGGGAGTTTATCTTGCCAAGGCTGACACTAATGTGCTGCCAAGAAGGTTGGGGCAGCCTGTCTCAACTTCTAGGGTTGCACCCGAAGCACATGTGGTGTGTGTTTGTTTGAAACACTGAACCCAAACCAATTTCTAATTATGCCCTGGACCTTGGAGACTGGTTGGAAAAATTGGAAAGTTACACATAACCCCTAGACTCGATTATGGTACTGCACTGGGTGTCGGATTAGGTTGTCTTTGATATGCCAATCAGTGAGATCCTTTGGAGGTCAAAACCTGGGTATGGTAGGGCAGTCTGAGAATTCACTCAAGTGAGTGATCATAGTGACAGGATCAGCCCCTTTGTTGGACAAAGTGAATGATCGAGACTACACTCTCTGATGGAAACCAAAACGGTCGATAGTCGATTTCAATCTTGTTTGAGATTTGTTTTGCAAAATATATTTATATGATATATATTATGTTTTAAGGTAAAAGGTTTGCAAAAGGTCTTAATTCCCGGGACCCATCCGAGAAGAGAGTGTGACACTGCACTTTGCAGCCAGGGGAGAGGTCCTTCCCTGTCGGGCAGCATTTGATCATTAAGGGCTGAGAGGTTAAGTGTAAGAGACCATTAAGGGTTGTTTTACCTGATGGACTATATCTCACTTAAGTCCGTTGTCCTTGGGCCTTCATAGGATGGTTGGACTCAATGATCATTTAATGTAAATGTTGGGCCCATTAAGAGCCCATACTGATGGACTCAGGGGTTCACACTACTTGACAGTGAATTCGGCCAAGCCTTTTCACAGAGGTTGGGACAAACCCATGTAGGCTTATGTGAGGTCATTGTTGGGGTCCAACGCCATACAAAGTGAACCAAAATGGGCCAACAACAAACCAAGGATGTGACCCACTTGCTTATTTGGCCTAAAGGCCATGATTATTTGGATTAATTAGGGTGTCACATGACAACTTAGGCAGTCATTTTATATGGGTGAATATGGGTTTGGATATGGGTCTGGATCAGCCATTAGGATAAGAGGATAAGTCATATCCACTTAGCGAGTTCAAATCCAAATAAATATTTGGATTAGGAATCTCCTAATTTGATTAGGAGTGGTGATCCTTAAGGCTAAAAAAAGAGGAGATCGAATCTGCTCCAGTTTACTCTACTCTTAATTCTCTCTCTCTCTGTTCTTTATGCCTCAGAAACCCTAATTCGACCTCCCCTTCTTGGACTGATCTTGATCAGTTCCACCTCTGATTTTTGGAAGAAAAATACAGAGAAAATTCGTGCTCACCTCCCTTGTACGATCCAAAGTGTTGGATTGTAGTTTTGTTGAAAATTGTGTTGCTGAATCGGCTTCAATTCAAGCTGTGCCATCTTCAGGGGAAGTTGGTTTTGGGATTCAGTTTGAGTGTGAACTATCACTTTGGGAGATACATTTGTGGAATCCGTATCAGGTATACTTCTCCATTCTTTTTGGTTTCAGATTTAGTCTGGTTTCGGTGCAAGAACGATCCTTGAGAAATGCAGTTTTTTAAAACTGGGAATACGATTCCTTGAAAGTTGCAAGAAAATTTTTGAAATTTTGCCCAACCATCTGGCATGGTTCAGCCATCCATATGATGGATTTCACGTTCCTTCACTTGCCGATTTGAGTTTTGGTTAAAATCCAGTTTGGTTCATTCCAAGGGATGAACCTGGATTCGACTTAGAGCACATGACAACTTAATTTGTCATGTGACAACTTACTTAATCTTATTGATTATGGGCCTTAGGCCCATTTCCATCAAAGGCTCATGACCCAAGATGTTGCATGGCCAGCTTAGGCCAGATTTGTATGGTGTGGAACCCCACATTTACACTTAAATGATCATTGAATTCAGCCATCCTATGAAGATCCAAGGATAATAGACTTAAGATAAAGACCATTAGGTAATCAACCCTGTAATGGTCTCTTACACTTAACCTCTCAACCCATAATGGTAACAACACTACCCAATAGGGAAGGACCACTCCCCTGGCTGCAAGGTATAGTGTCACCTCTCCTTGACAGATCCATTGCCGGTAGTTTAGATTTCCATCAGAGAGAGTGTAAGCCCAATCTTTCGCTTTGTCGGACAAGGGGGCCGATCTTAACATTATGATCACCCACTCAGATGAATTCTCAAACTGCTCCAACATACCCAGGTTTTGACCATCAATGGATCTGATTGATTGGCATATCAAAGACAGTCCAATCCAACACCAAGTGCAGTACCATAATCAAGTTTAGGGGATGTGTAACTCTCCAGTTTTGCCCATCAATCTCCAAGGTCCAGGGAATAACTAGAAAATGGTCCCAGTTCAAGGTTTCATCCAAACACACACTACATGTGTTATGGGTCTAACCCTAGCAATCAAGACAAGCTGCCCCAATTTCTTTGGAAGCATATCAATCTCAAAAGTTATATATATATAGGGTTGCCAATTTTCCCCATTTGCCCAATCCCCGTGGTGATCCACCTCGAATGGGGCGGGGATGGGGATGATTTTCCCCTATGGGGACAGGGATGGGGAATTTTCATCCCCATTAGTGGGGACAAGGATCCACACTAATATATATGTATATATGTATGCATACGTTGTATATGTATATATGTACACATACATCTATATATTAATATTTTTAAAAATATGGTTGAATTGTTTCTAATAGGATTGTAAATTTTATTTTTTTAAATAAAACTAAAAACAAAAACAAAATGGTTAACATTATAAAAAATCACGGGGAATGGGTATCCCCATGGGGATGGGGTTCCCCATTGGGATGGGGATGGGAATTTTCATGGGGAAGGGGATGGAGAGAGGCTCCCCATCCCTGCCCCACCCTGTTGCCATTCATATATATATATATATATACTAGTAATTAAGCACATGCATTGCACATGAGAAATTTTTCTTCATATTAATGACTTGAATTTAGATATATCATAGTTAAGATAGAAATTGAAAATTAAAAAAAGTAACAAAATGATTAAAAATAAAGTTAAATATTTATTCAATTATGACATCATGGATTTCTTTGAAAAGTTGGATGACCGACCCACCATCTAGATAAGAATACAACTTTTGTTTTGGATTAGTTTTAAATTAGGGAAATTATAGTCACAACTGACTGTACATTTAAATTTAGGCTATAATTGGTCCATAAACCAACAAAACTCTGACAACCAGCTCTACATTTCAAATTAAAAAAGCCCTCGCCATGTCATTAGAGGCTTATGTGGTTGTTGCCCACATGGGACTCTTAATCCTTGTTGGACACAACAAAAAGCCTATACTAAAATTTCCCATTAATGTTGGGTGATTTGAAAATAAAAATGTTTTTAGTTTTTCTCTCTTTCTCATTCTCTCTCTCCCTCATACTCTCTCACTCATAGTCATCTTTATCTACTCAACGACTATGTGATTTGAAAATAAATAAAAATGGTTCTTAGTTTCTTTATTTACATTCTCTGTATCGATTTCTCTCTATCTATCATTCTCTCTCATTCCCTTTCTTGGTCGATCTTTCAATCTCCCTAATTTCTTAAAAGAACATGAGACCAACTTGGTATGATTCAAAAATTATTACACCAATTTGATAAAAATTCACAAGAAGCTCTTGGCTATGAAATTTACATCAATTGGAGAACGATAGAGATTGAGGAAGAAGGAGATATTGACCGAGCGGGAGAGTGAGGGAGAAAAATAAGAAAGATTGAGGGAGAACAATAGAAGAGAGGTTTTGATTTGGCTACAGAAGCTGAGAGAGTGGAAGAGACAAAGGGAGAGGGAGATCGAGAGATGACTATAAAAGTGAGAGATAAGGGAGGGAGATCGAGAGGCAGAGAAAGTGAGAGAGAAACTGAAAACCTATTTTCGGCATAGAATTTTTGCTATGTCCAACATGGACTAAGAGTCCCATGTTGGCAATAACCACATAAGCCTCTAATGACATGGTGGCGGTTTTTATAATTTTAAATGTAGAGCTGGTTATCAAAGTTTTGTTGGTTTCTGGACCAACTTGAAACCTAATTTTAAATGCACAACAAATTATAATTATAATTTTCCCTTTAAATTATATATTTCATTTACATTATATAAAATATTTTTTACTTATCACACTTAATTTTTGTTTGTCTATGGTATCATTTGACTCAAACCACTAACCCACCATCTAAAAGTAAGAATCGTTTGATTTCTAGATTGACATTAAATTTTGTATTACATGTCAATCATTGATAAAATTATTTCTTATGTACAAAACTTAATTTTTGTTCAATATAATGAATGCATAATATTAGATATTTACCTAATATTTTATTTTTTATAAATACATAACATTAGATATGTGCCCAAAATTTTCTCTATCTATTTTTTTATTTTTGTGATTCCTTGCATTTTCTATTATTAAAAATTTTGTTATTTGACTCTGACATCATTTCTTTTCTAGGTAAATTTGAATTTGGCATTCCATTTTCACCATTAATATAAATACTTCTTACATTTCATAGTTATTTATTTTAATTTTTTATTATTTAATTATGGAATTATTTATTAATCCAATTGACCCCAAATGGGATTATGGAAGAAAATGGTTTTGTTTTCAAATTACTTTTTAAAATATTTTTTTATACTATTAAAATTAATATTGTGGATTTAATTACAAGAATTTAGTGATGAGAAAAATATATCTTAAATATTGGATTTAATGAGAGAAAATAGGAAAATAATTTTATTTCCAATTGGTTTTAAATTTTGCATTCCATTTTCATCATTAACAAAAACATTTTTTATTTATCATACTTATTATTGTTAAATATGTATGCTAAAAATGTTCCAATTTTTTTAATTTTTATTTTTTAATTTTATTATTTACTGTAGCAACATGAATTAACCCATTTGGCCCAAAATGATTTAATTTTTTACCACCACCTAGATAAAAACACTATTTATGCCAGGTAGATTTTAAAAGTATAAGCTTTTATGTTATTGGAATTATTGATTTATTAAGTATGAATTTAATTAATAAAACATAATAATGAGAAGAAACAAAATTGACTTAAATATATGATTCAATGAACATGAATAAAAGTTAATAACTTAAATGTTGGATTTAATGAGAGAGAATTGAATATCTTTAAATTTCCTCTTTTCAATCCATTTAATATCAAGAACCGATTACCCTATTTGCAGAAATATTCTTGAAGTCATTTGTGCTTTTTAAAGTAGTATAAATATAATTGGTTGGCCGTGTCTCGATTATGGAGTATAATTAAGTTGATAAGGAGTGGCCTGCGGAGATTGCTCATTTGATGATGGATGATCCCACACAGAAGTCCCATTACTGAAGTGGCAAATGAGACTTAAAGTTGTGGTTTCTTGGCTTTTGCACTCAATTACCGCCTACTGCTGCATATATAATTTTGATTTCTATCTTATCTTCTATGTCCGATGTAAGCTAGCGCAAGCACATATATAATCCCCCTTAAATCACACTTGTATGTATCCCAATCTAAGAACTCAAAAGAGTGAGGGCTGATGTCAGCCCTTCACTTAATCCCCCTGGGCCTATTAAACCAATTAGGACAAACCAATTAAACCAAATAAACCAAAAAACCCCAATATGACCCTTCTTCATGGCCTTAGAATTGACGTAAGGAACATTATGGCACCTTTAAATTTACATTTTCTGCAATTGAGATGTAAGATTGGAATCTAATGTGAACAAATTTGATGTTTCCACTTTCTTCTTCAATCATTTTCGGTTGACCCATTTGTTCCTCCAGGTTGTAGGACAATGGTTTAACAATCCGATTGAACAGGTTGACCCTTCAATCATTTTCGGTTGACCCATTTGTTCTTCCAGGTTGTAGGTCAATGGTTCAACAATCCGAGTTGAACAGGTTGACCCGTGATGTCGTCACATATATAAGTTAAGAAAACTACAAACTGAGACTAATGCTGATGAGGTTCCTCGGTTTTTGCACTCAATTAATTGGAGAGTCCAACTTGAACCGTAACATTCATTAAGAACTTTCCTGATCATGTCATATGAGAGAGTGGCATCTATTACATGCGCAAATTGGAGAACATATTTTCTAGCATAGGGGACGCAATCATGACCAATGCTACTCTTTCCTAGACCACAAACTATTCAATGTTTAATGAGTTCGAATCTATTTTTTTCTAGTCTTGTACTTCCATTCACTCTCTGACAAGTGTCCATTTACACGTATATAAACACTCGTATAGATGAAAATACACATGTATTGATAAGTGATCGATGAGGGGTGGTCTAACCGTTCAGTTATGAAGAGCCACATGATTAGCCCGAACCGTTTAATGACACCTCAGTGCCATATGGAGGCAGGTCGCATCTGCCAGGTCAGCCCAAGCCAACCAGCTTGACCTGCATCTCGACTAATGGAAGACCAGCGGATTGCTCCACAGCGATGTGGAGCACATCACCTTGGGAGAACAAGCCAATGACTTTGGATGCCAACTTGACCTCCCTGACCGGGTTGTCGATGACGAGTAGTCGACCGACCTGTGGGTTACCGACATACATGATGCATTGTTTTTATCTGATTAGTACGCCTATCGGTTCCTAAACAAATGGCGGAATGTTGTCCATGCCTTCTCAAGGTACTCGTGATCCATTGCATTTTATCTCTCTAGTTCCTATACTCTCCCTTTGCTTTCCTACTCACTAAATTCGACTAACTCAAGCATCGGAGTGACTACCTCAAGTCAAAACCCCCAGGTACTCTAATATCTTTCTTCTTGCAGATCGGTCCGTCGATCTCAACACCACTCGTCCAAGTTGTCCTCTAGTAGGGAAGTTAGGCATAATCCCAGCATCAATTGAAACCATATGTGGGAACCAAAATGAAAAAGCCAATTCAACCTCTCACCACATTAGTCATAATCCCAGCATGTCTTCCCCAAAGAACAACCAAAATGAAGGAACCTCCATTGGGGGGCAAACGTAAGTAGTCGAGCCATCGGTCGTTCCTACCAGTGTAGATCATTAACAGTTTCAATAGTTGATGTTGTACGTCTGAAGCATGGACCTGCGCATGTAGTCCTGGAAGCAGCACTTCACCGCTCTTGGGCCAATGCAGCCCAGATGTCATTGCAAACGCAGCCACCACCCAAGAACCAGAACGTCAACAAGTCAGTAACCCCACCAGATGACAATTGTTGTCTTCTCAACGCCTCAGAGAACCCTGCTAGGAGTTGGACTTCCTAAGCACAAGACACCACTTACGCCCCTAACGTGGAAATTAGTAGGGCAACCACCTCGGTCAGGTTGGACAACATGGCCTCGGCATTGGGGTCCAAGCAAAATGGGCGTAGGAGGCACCCAAGGCATAATCCCATCAAGAGCCGACTCGGTCCTGAGGTGGATGGTCGTCAGACAAGCCCGCCTAAAGAACAAGAAGTCAGCCTATCAAACACCTCGACTGCTCCTCAATTCATTCGGGCTTTGCCCCTTTCAGCCAAGATCCTTGCTGAGCCCTGACCTAATAATTTTTTAGCCTCGAACCTAGAGACTTAGGACTAAATGACTAACCTCGTTGACCACATCAACAGATTGTAGGCTTTGATGTAGCTGCATGAAGAAAATGAGGCAGGAAAGTGCCTTGCCTTCCCAACCATATTCCACCAGGATACCCAAATGTGGTACTCAAGCTTGGCCCGAGCTCCACTAAGACCTAGGACCAGATTGTCAACCTGTTTACGACACACTTTGCTACCAACCGATGTCACTCGAAGACATCCAGCTACCTAATTACGGTATACCAGTGTTCTGTATATCTAGAACCATGATCCCGCTATACAGATGACCGCAACAATCCATGACGTCTGAGACCCCCACCTGAGAAGGTTGCTTGTGAAGAACCTCACAAAGAATAAGGGGAAGTTCCTTATGCATGCCCAAAAATATATGAACATCGAGGAAATGCTTCATGCACACGAAAAGCTTGTCGGAGCCGGCAAGAGGAAGGAACCTGATAATGGCCAAGGCAAAAGAATTAGCAAGCACAGTTGTAGAAGCAACAGGTCGCCTAGGTGCTCCAAGTCACTGAAATGCCAATTCAAGTCATCCCTTGCCACTCCAGGTCATTGACAAGACGCTTTAGGACTCCCCCCATTGGCAGTTGACCTAGAAATAGTGTTGTTCATGGGCCAGGTTTTGGACCTGACTTTACACTATGTCATGCTCGGGCTTCGGGCCGGGCTCATTCAAATTTTGGCAAAAGCTAGGCACGAGCCTGGCCCAGGAACAGGTCTACCTGGAACTACTCCCAAAGTTCGGCGTGGATAGAGCTCACCCATTGGAAGATGTCATCCTCGTGTTGATCATAGATATCGAGCCCAAGAAGACAATCCAGATTGGGCCACAACTCGATGAACCTCCACTCTTCTAAATTGGTAAGTTTTTAACATTCAAATATTGATATATTTTCTTGGTTGCGTGTCGGCATGCCTGGCATAGACCCCTCTATTATTACCCATAGATTTAATGTAGTTCCCTTGGTTATACCTATAAAGTAGAGGAAAAGGAAATTCACCCCAAAGTGGTGTAGGACAATTGACAAGGAGGTTGGGAAGGTCCTCAAATGTGAAGTGGCATATGTGCATCGGCTATACAGACCCGAAACAAGCTTGACCAAACTATATCTTCCCACTCTTAAGGATAGACAGACTAGTTGATTGCACCTCGGGGTTCAAGCTGTAGAGATTCATGGACGTCTATTCTGGTTTCTAGAAGATCTAGATGGATCCAGCAGACCAAGAGAAAACAACTTTTGTAATCTAGATGGATCAAGCACAGTTGTAGAGGCAACAGGTTGCCTAGGTGCTCCAAGTCACTGAAATGCCGATTAAAGTCATCCCTTGCCGCTCCAGGTCGTTGACAAGACGCTTTAGGACTCCCCTATAATGTACAAAAACTACACACCATTGAACGCGAGGAGGGGGAAGATCTTAATGAATATTAAATCATTCAATTGCTTGAAGTGGTCAAATCACTTGAAGGGAAATTTTGAGAACAGGAATCCAGACCAGTACTGCCACTATCACAAGGAGAGGGGGGGCACTTGTGGAAATTCATTAAGGAGGACCAAGCTGTTGAGGAACCCACAAAGAGACCAGCCCCAACAGAATGAATGGGCACTCATCGGGATGATCAACAAGATCACAGGTGGGTCAATAGTAGAGGCTAAGGACACAACTTGAGCAATGACAAAGTGAAGCCCTCCAAGAGAATAAGGATAGAGGAGGTGATTTATTTCATCGATGATGACAAGAAAGGGGCTCACTAACCCATGATGACGCGATCATAATGAGGTTGATCATCCATAACTATGAAGTGAAGCACATCCTGGTGGACAGTGGAAGCTCGGTGGACATCTTATTCATGGAGGCATTCGAGAAGATGAATCTACAAAGGAAGGATTTCTTCCCTACTGACATGTATTTGGGTGGTTTCAACAGGGACATCGTCTAACCTCTAGGAAGGATTAAGCTGTTTGTTATAGTGAGGACGATGCCGAACAAGATTTCATTTGACCATAATCTTTTGGCCGTGGACACACCTTCATCATACAATGTTTTTCTTTGTCGCCCTATGCTGCACACACTTCGAACCTTGGTAACCACATACTACATGGCCAAAAAATTCCCCACTAAGAATGGAATTGGGGTAGTGTATGGGGACTATCTAGAGTCCCTGAAATGTTACATGGTGGCCTTGAAAGGCAAGGAAAAGTGGTCATTGGCAGTCGACCTAAAATTACTCCCAGAGCTCGGTAAGGATAGAGCTCACCCATTGGAATATGTCAACCTGGTGTCGGTCTAAGATATCGAGCCCAAGAAGACAATCCAGATTGGTTCATGACTCAATGAACCTCTACGCTCTAAATTGGTAAGTTTTTTACATTCAAATATTGATGTATTTTCCTGGTCACCTGCCGACAAGCCTGGCATAGAACCCTTTGTTATTATCCATAGACTTAACATAGATCCCTTGGTTAGACCTTTAAAGCAGAGGAAAAGGAACTTCACCCTAGAGAGGTGGAGGACAATTGACGAGGAGGTTGGGAAGCTCCTTAATGCCGACTTTATCAGAGAAGTAGAGTACCCGAGATGGATAACGAATATGGTGATCGTGAAAAAGGAAAATGAGAACTGGCGAAGGTGCGTCGACTATACAGACCTGAAACAAACTTGCCCAAAGTATATGTTCCCATTCTTAAGGATGGACAGATTGGTAGATGCCACCTCGGGGTTTGAGCTGCTGAGATTAATGGGTGTTTATTCTGGCTACAAATAGATCTAGATGGATCCAGCGGACCAAGAGAAAACAACTTTTGTAACTAAAATTGGGTTGTATTGTTACAAGGTCATGCCTTTTGGCCTAAAGAATGTCAGGGCGACCTACTTGCGTCTTGTAAACAATTTCTTTTTCAAATTTAATTGGAAATAAAGTAAAAGTTTAAGTAGATGATGTTTGTTGTTCTAAAGAATGTTTGCTACTCTAAGAAAATATAACCTGAAGGTCAATCCAAACAAGTGTGTCTTTGGGGTCACATCGGGCAAGTTCCACAATTACATAGTCACTCGACGTGGCATTGAAGCCAACCCTGAGAAAATTAAAGAAATTTTAGATATGTAACCAAGTGAATGTAAAGGCAATTCTACATAGTTTATCCCTCAGGAAGGAGGTCGGTGTGAGGAATGTAGAGGCATGTACTGACTCCTAGCTCGTGGTGAACCAAGTGAATGAACATTATGAAGCTCGGGATCCTTCAATGTTTAAGTACTTGGTGAAGGTGTGTGAGCTAATTAGACAGTTTGATACTTTATCCATCCACCAAATACCGAGATCCAAGAAGGCACAAGATGACGCGCTTTCATAGCTGTCGGCTCTACTGACAACACCAAGAGGACAACATATGTAGAAGACTTGTTGTGCCCCAACATAGAGAGGGCGATAGAAGAGGAGATGGCTCCTGTGCAAGTCATAGAACTGAGCAAGATGGATTCAGTTTTCGTGTATCTACATGGTGGGTGTCGAATCCAACAAAAAATAAAAGTCCTGCTCAGATTAAATATTTTTGTATATAGTGATGAGCAAGGTCGTCTCCACAGGGATTGGGTGGATTTATTTCCAAGAAAATGAAATAGGGGGTTGTTGTAAAGATAAGGAAAATAAAATGAAATAAAATAAAGCAAGGATTAAATCGATGGGAGATAGCTTCTGGTTGAAGGGACAAGTTCAGCCTTGATTCTTTATCATTGATCATCAATGCAAGGATAAATTCATATGTTTATGAATAAATTGGTTATAGCCATTAACAAGCTCTAACAGCCAGCCTCTACTCGTATTTCTCAGCAACCAAAACAAGATCTTTGATTGCTTCTCTTATTAATAGACAGTCCTAAACAAGATCTTAGGATTTAATCTATTAATAGCATTAAGAGGGGAGAGACCCAATTCTGGTCAGCGATCTCACAAGCTCGGACTGTTTAAACCAGATCATATATCCTCCTAACATAAATTGAAAACTTGTCCATAATCAATTTATGCTAGTTTCCACCATGATTAAACCTACCAATCATATACGAAATTGGAAGTTCAATCGGCCATAGATTATTCTCATTGAATGAGCACGGGATCCATCTTGCTTAATCAATAAAAATAATCCTCACAGGAAATCCCAGAAAACATATGAATACCCATAAACAATGAACTGAAATAAAAATCAATTAGATCTCACAATGTTTAAGAATCAAAGCTTCCCTAACCTTTCAACCATAAATCAAAAGCTTACACACACTTCATGTAGAAATCGCAGCTTCCAGATGAGGGGGGGCGTATTCTGCTTCTTTTCTCCCTTCTTGCTGAATTCTTGTTTCCAAGATTTGATGATGCCTCCTTGCTAGTCTGCCCCCCTTTTTATAGCCTTAGGGGGGAGCAGTTTTCAGCTCCTCTTAGGAGTTCTCTTTCTCAAAAATAGAAAATCCTATTTCCTAATTCAGATCTAATCTTATCCTTATCTCTAAATAGAAACTCTTAATTAAGTTGGACTCTAACTCTTTTCTTTCTTTAAGATTACAATAAAAATCAGATCTGATTAAGACTCTTAGCCGAATTCTATTAGGAATGATGAGTGGGCCCTACTACTGCATGCTGAATTGGGCTGGTCTTCTCCAGCGAACTGGGGCTTCTCTGCGAATTGGGCTTTGCTGCAATCTGGGGCTCTCTGTGAATTGAGCTTCTCTACGAATTTGAAGATACTTCGGGCCCGATTTTGACATCGATGCAGTCCGAATCTATCAAAACTCAAAATCAGGGCCCGATTTAGAGCTTTTCCTTATCTTTCCAATGCATTTTGAATCATCTCAATCGGAGTCCGGATGGAAGAGTTATACCAAAATTACAATGCGGCGCTGAAACTGTGCAAAATTACCCGATTAGCCTTGTTTTTCACCTAATGCCTCTTTTCGTGCCCTAAATCAAAATATAAGAATAGTGAGTCCAATTAGGCACTAAATAAGTATAAAAGACTGAATATTAAGGGATAAAGATATGATAATTTTCATTCTCATCACTACACCATGGAGAGTTGCCCTCAGATTCTAACACAGATTGGAATGTCAGACATAAGTCAAATCGTCACATCATAATTGGCGAATAGTTGTGCAAGGAAGTCATTCACCCTTGATTGTGATGTCTCCGTCCTAGTGAGGCCGAGTATGTTGTCTGAATGATCCATGAACAAGGCTACTACTGGCCAATAATAAAAGTAGAGGTGTAAATTGGGTCATGCTATACACCGCCTGGCACAACACGGCACGACGGCACATGGGCCATGCTAGGCCCAACACTAACCGTGACCAAGTTGTACAAATTCAGTAAACAAAGAATTTTCTTCAAGAATAAATGGCCAAACGCCTACACACAGCCCGGACAAACTCCAATGACCGAACTCTATGTTGACCAACGATCACAACATGACGGCAAACTCATGAAAGACCCGACGGACCACAGATAGTCGAGGGCAAAACAATCCCCCGATGGGCTTCGTGGGAACGATGTCTCTGCCACAAAATGGCAAGAGGATGGTTGTCGAACTCCGTGCACCCTCCCGACTCATAGTTGAAGCAGAGCTAATTGAGGACCACGACTAGCCCAGTTAAAGAGTGTGAAGCTCTCCAAGACTAGGTGCTACCGAGTATCCCGGTAATGTTGAGAGCTTGGAAACACCTTAGCCAAAGACCTCAGCTGGCGAGAATCAAAAACGAAGACCTCGGTCGACAAAGGCCGAAGACCTTGGAAAACATGAGGCCGAGGCCATTGAGCCGAAGACCCCAGCCACAACAACATGTTCGAAACCCCGACTAGCTTAAGAGCAAGTACAGAAGCACGACCTATGGTTCCTATCAACCAACCTAATTCCGAAACGGATCATATTAGAAAAGGAAAGGAAAAACAACATAGAAAGTGCTTGGCCAAAAGACCAAACTTCCATTAATGAAAAAGTGGATACAATGATTATAAGCTCGACATACCAAGCTGTGTACAACAGAAAAAAGGGTAGAGACAACACATGAACTATCTACTAGGGGGTGTCCTAGGCATCGGCAACGACAACATCTCCACTATCAGACTCTTTGATATCAAATGGGCTGAACCCATGAACGACACCAGCCACCTCTGGGTACTAACGCATCACCCTCCGCTGATAGAGACTGAATCCAACTCGTTCTAATGATCCTCTAAAGCTCTATACTTAGAGACACCCTACTCTTTTGCCCAAGCTATCTTCGCGTTGGCCTCCTTGAGCCCCCTCCGCAGCACATCCCACGCCTCCTTGATATCTTGGATGCATCCCTTCAACTTGCGGACAATTTTGTCCCTCTCCTCGACTCCGCCCTTCAACTAGGCCAACTCCGCCTTCAACTAGGCGTTCTCAATCTCTCATGACTAATAAAATCGTCGCAAACTGTGGAGGCAGTTGACAAGGACAACGACCGGTCAAACCAACTGCAGGGCTCTGAATAGTTAGTACAAAAGAAGAGAAACAAGGAAGAACAAGTAACCCGACCAGGTAAAAAAATGAGTTCAGCATAAACTGAACAGGTAGGACTCGATGCCACCTCAGGACGACCACTACCCCCAGATCTAAAGGGAACCTAAGGCTGAAAATCAAACTATGGATGCACACACAAATCTCCCCGAGACGGGCCGAAGTGGCCCTCTCCCTGACCCTAGGACACCTCAGTTTGTTCTCTTTGGGAATGCGGTACACTTCTCAGATTTGAGCCAGGTGGGTCGGAGAAAGAGTACACGAAGCAAATACATAGAAAAAAAAATAGCTAGGGTTGATAGTGTGATAGTCCAATCCAATTAGGACAAATGCTTCATCCCTACGAAACTACAATCTGCATATCGATCTCTATATGCAATCTCTATCTTCTCTATAAGCTCCAACGATTTCTCTGATGTAAAAAAATAAAAAAACCTTAATTTCTATTGCTTACATCAGAAAAACTTAATACATTCTTTCTAGAAAAAAAATAATTAATCACAGACCAAAAAATCAAATTAATAAATTTGGTGTGCATCGATCTTGCCACCATCAAGAGTTCGATCTCCAATACACTTTCAAGAATCCATAATAAAACAATTCTATAATATATCAGAATATATCTATAAGAATTTTAGATCATTGTCCCACTTTGAGAACCAAATTCTTAGAGATTTCTGCTAACTGCTCAAATTGGCTAGACTAGTTCTTGCCGATTTGAGTTTTGGTTCAAATCTAGTTTGGTTTAGTCCAAGGGCTGAACCTGACTTTGATATCACTGTTGGAAGGGTTAGGATCCATCATATGGATGGCCGAACCATGCTTGATGGCTGGGCAAAATTTCAAAAATTTATTAATCCTTTTGGGAGTTGAATTCCCTATGTTTTGAAAAATTGTATTTTTCAAATCTTGCATTGAACTGGACCAGATTTGAAACCAATCAATGAGGGAAATCTATACTTAATATGGATACCACAAATGTAGATCCCATGGTGGAAGTTCACGCCCAAATCAGTCCCAAAGCCATTCTCCACTGAAGATGGCGCAGTGTGTAGGTGAAACTGATTCAACAGCATAATTTTCAGCAAAACTGCAACCCAACTACTTAGATCGAAGTGGGGATGGTGAGCCTAAAGTTCATCTGAATTTTTCTTAAAAAATCAGAAGAAAAGTGATCTCTATGTATCCTTAAATGCCTAAGTCGTGATAGGGTTTCTTGAAAGACAAAAGAATAGAAGAGAGAACAAGAAAGAGTGGTGTTCTACTCTAGTTCACTGTCTTCTTCTTTTATCTTTTTATGGAGCACTTCTCCTAATCAAATTAGGAGATTATCCAAATCTAATTTGGATCTAGAATCTATTAAGAGATAAGCCTTATCCTCTTAATTATAGGCCTTAGGCCCATTTCCTTCAAAGGATCACGACCCAAGATGTTGCATGGACAGCTCAGGCCTAATTTTTATGGCGTGCGACCCCACAATGATCTCACATAAGTCCACATGGGTTCAGCCCAGCCTCTATTAAAAGGCTTGGCCGAATTTATTGTTAAATGTAGTAAACCCATGACCACATCACTTTGGGTTCAATATGGGACCAACATTTACACTTAAATGATCATTGAATTCAGCTATCTTATGAAGATCCAAGGATAATGGACTTAGGTAAGATAAAGACCCTCAGATAATCAACGCTGTAATGGTCTTTTACACATAACCTCTCAGACCATAATGGTCACAACAGTACTCGACAAGAAATGACCTCTCCCTTTGCTGTAAGGTACAATGTCACACTCTCTGTTTGGATGGATTCGGAGAATTAAAACATTTTGCAAACATTTTTCATAAAACATTAATATAATTCCGAGAATTAAAACCTCCTGTGAGGTACATTGGCGGTAGTTTAGGTTTCCATTAGAGAGAATGTAAACCTGTCATTTACTTTATCTTACAAAGAGGCTGATCCTAGCATTATGATCACCCACTCAGATGAATTCTCTGACAAAGGACACAACCATGACAAAACGCCACAAATTATGATCACTTTGTCTCACTTGGTCGTGTCTTGATTATGGAGTATAATTAAGTTGATAAGGAGCGGACTACGGAGATTGCTCATTTGATGATGGATGATCCGAAACAGAAGCCCCATTACTCAAGTGGTAAATTAATGTTGTGTTTTCTTATCTTCTGCACACAATTACGGCCTACTGCTGCATATATAATTTTGATTTCTAACTTGTCTTCAAAGTCCTGTGTAAGCTAGCGCATACACAGATATAATCCCCCTTAAATCACACTTGTATGTATCCCAATCTAAGAACTCAAAAGAGTGAGGGCTGACGTCAGCCCTTAACCTAATCCCCCTTGGCCCAATATTAAACTAATTAGGACAAATTAAGTAAACCAAAAAATCCCAATGTAACCCTCTTGACCCAAGAAATTGACGTAAAGGCCATTATTGCAACTTTAAAATTACATTTTTTCTACTGAGATGTCAGACTAGAATCTGATATGAACAAATTTGAAAATAACACCATTGCACGTAAAAAACTAAAAAAAAAAAAAGAAAAAAAGAAGGGAACTTGCGAAAGAGTTTCAATCTCAGATTAGAACCAATTGAAAATGCCGAAATTTCTCTCAGTGTTTTCATCCTAGCCTTCAAGAAAAACAGAGCCCTTCTCAGATATTCATCCTTTCGCATCAAGGAGCAGTTACAAGACCTTTGCTCGTCCATAAATCTCAAGAGACACCATTCCTAAGCTCTGGGATCGATTGCTGCTATAAAGTTTAGTCAACTCTACATCAATTACATAAATTTCTTAACCAACATGGGTACTTTTTCATTCTTGTTAATTAATTTTCGCATTAATCTCCTTTTAACAGAGAGGTGGGATTTAGGGTAAATTAATACTTAATTCCCGGTAACATCATCTACAAACTAGTAGATGATGAAGACTCCACACACAAATGGTCGAGAGTGATAACAACAATCATATATATATCAAATACGTACACCTTATATAGGTAAACATTCAGTAGTAGTATATATAATTTAAGTTACACGATCAATGACAAATAGTTAACACTTAATACTTGAGTAATACGGAACATTCAATACAACAAACCCACTCAATGACATCGTTATAACATATTCCTAGAGCAACTTCTTTGTAATTTATATATATAAACTCCGAGCGATATCAATTATCACCATGCATGCATGTATTTATTAGCTAGTATAGCTGATAGATGTTTAATTAGGCGGTAGGATAAGAGGCTTTCATGGCAATGCCACAAAGGCCACCATTTGAGGCAGCAACATCTCTTTGGATTCGCATATATCCCTTATCTCCCCACTGAGTGCCCCACGAATTCTTGAGTAGCCAGTACTTCATGCCCTCTTCACTTGTACCATAACCAACCACTGTAACAGCATGGTTTAAATCAGTTCCACATTCCCCTGTAAAAACACCAGTTGAGTAGAAGAGGAAGTCGTTGGAACTAGCGTCTATGGCGACAGAAACTGGTTGCATTGCTACTGCCTTCAATAACTCATTCTCATCATTTGATGGGACGTCCACATATCCACTGATACTTGCTGTGTGGGATGCTGATTTCTCTGTGTCGCACATTCCCTGCACTCCTCTGTAAGGGTAGTTTTTTTCGCTGTTAATGCCTCCAGTTTGTTGGATATATTGGAATGCAGTATCCATAAAACCACCGTCACAGCCATTATTTTCAGTGTTGCAGTCTACCAGCTGTTGCTCAGATAGAGAAATTTGTTGGCCTTTCTTGATTTGGATAATCCCTTCTATTGCTGCCACTGCCGAGAATGCCCAACAACATCCTATATATAATGAATTGATTGCTTTGTTAGTGAATTGTACGTATTGTAATGCTTTGAACCCTAGTTGCACTTGCACCCCAAATTATATATATACTTGGTAGAAAAGAAAAAAAAAAATATATTGCCACTTACCACAACGGCCTTGGTCTTTGATGGGGGTAACAGCTCCTTTTTCTCTCCAGTCTAGACTTGGCGGAACATCAGTCACATTTTCGTAACTGAAACTGCGGCCATGGGGAAATTTTGATGATGGCCTTTGTTGTGCAAAATTTATGTAGCCATTACGGTAATGCTTTAACTCTTCATCGGTCCGGTCAGCAAATACATTTATGCTTTGCTTGTATGGTCTATCACCAGCCAAGTTGAACGAATCTATGCGCTCGGCATTGTTCTTGAATATGTTGAAGCGTTTCTCCTTCTCTACATTGTCTTGGTATACAACTCCATGGCGAGCCATCCATTGCTCAAACCTCTCCAACATAGATGCTTGCTGGAGAGTGCGGGCATTGGCTTGAGAAGTAGAAGCTCCTAAAATGATGATCAATAGCGAGGCCATGGCACAGGTGATGAGTTGACAGCTGGCCATTGTCGTCTGAAACAACTGATAATTAACTAGTTATATGATGATGAATAAGAGGAGAACAAATTAAAGGCTAAGCAATTGAGGATCGATGTCCAACTCCTTTTGTGGTTTTCATTTATATAGATCGATCGAGCTGCATTTGCATGCACTTCCCCCCAAGTAGAACAATACAAACTATGTTAATTTACTTGCCGTGCAGGGGGTGTGGCAAGAATTACATGCGCAAATTGGGGAATCATATTTTCTTGCACTTTGGAAACGGAACCGTGACAAAAAGCAACTTAATTTACTTACTCTTATACTTGCGTTCGGTCTGTCACAAGTGTCCTTTATACATCATATAAAACAGATGTGACTGACAAAAACTATTAGAATAAAAGTAAGTATTCAGACTTCATAAAGTTATATGATGATTGAGATGGTCTAGAGTTGGAGATTAAGGTTGTGTTTAATGTTTCCACTTTCTTCTTCAATCATTTTCGGTTGATCAATACAAATTGGCATATTTGATGCTATTTATAATTGACCAATTTAAAAATAGAACTTGTTGACCCATTTGTTCCTCCAGGTTGTAGGTCAATGGTTCAACAATCCGAGTTGAACAGGTTGATAACCCACCCGTGATATCGTCACAAATATAAGTTAAGAAAACTACACATTGAGACAAATGCCGAAGAGGTTCCTTGGCTTTTGCACCCAATTAATTGGAGAATCCAACTTGAACCGTAACATTCAGTAAGAACTTTCCTCATGTCATATGAGAGAGTGGCATCCATTACATGCGCAAATTGGGGAACATATTTTCTAGCACTCAGGGGACGCAATCATGATCAATGTTACTCTTTCCTGGACCACAAACTATTCAATGTTTAATGAGTTCGAAACTATTTTTTCCTAGTCTTGTACTTCCATTCACTCTCTCGCAAGTGTCCATTTACACGTATATAAACACTCGTATACATGTAATTGATAAGTGATCGATGAGGGGTGATCTAACCGTTCGGTCACGAAGAGCCATGTGGCTAGCCCAAACCATTTAATGACATGTCAGCGCCATATGGAGGCAGGTCGCACCCACCAAGTCTGCCCAAGCCGACCAGCTCGACCTACGTCTCGACTGATGGAAGACCAGCAAGTCACTCCACAGCAGAGTGGAGCACATCACCTCGGGAGAATGAGTTGGTGACTTTGGATGACAACTTGACCTCCCTGACCTGGGTAGACAAAGACTTGAGTAGCCGGCCGACCTCTGGGTTACCGATAAACATGACACATTATCCTTATGCGATTAGTATGCCTATTGGTTCGGAAACAAATGACGGCATGTCGTCCATGCCTTCTCAAGGTACTCGTCATTCATTGCATTTTATCTCTCTAGCTCTCAGAATCTCCCTTTGCTTTCTTGCTCACTAAACTCGGCTAACATAAGCATCGGAGTGCCTAGCTAAAGTCGAAACCCCCAGGTACTCTGATATCTTTCTTCCTGCATACCGGTCTGTCAACCTCAACACCACTCGTTTGAGTTGTCCTCCAGTAGGGCAGTTAGGTGATAAGATCACCATTAATTGACACCATTTGTGGGAACCTAAACAAAAAATCCAGTTCAACCTCTCACCACATTTGTCATAAACTCAGCATGTCATCCCCAAAAAACAACCAAAACAAAGGAACCTCCATTGGGGGGCAAACGTAGGTAGTCGAGCCCTCGTTGGTTCCTGATAACTCTATATTTTGATGCCTTAACGAGCATCATTTTAGGGTTACTTGGGCCTTAGAATAGTCAAAATGTGTCATTTTCCCAGTTAAATTCAATATTGTGACCTTTGAGGGTCCCTGTGCAAATCCTGTAAAAACTGGGAAATTTATAGAGTTTTTTACAGATTTTGGAAAGCTGGTGAGAATTCCAGCTGAGAGAGGGGGTGCTTCTAAAATTTCTCCATGACTATATCCCCCACTATCCCCCGCTTTCTCCAAACTTATCTATAATTCCTATTTATCTTCTAAATTATCTCTAATTCCAATTTATCCCCAAAATTATCTCTAATTTAGTAGAGAGTTTCTCTCCTAAATTATCTCTAATTCCTATTTATCCTCTCCCCTACTTTTTATCTATATCTCTCTAAAGAAAGTTTGGATTAAAAAATTTAATAATTATTTAAATATTCTAACAAAATTAAATAATAACTTTAAAATATTTATTAAAAACACAAAAAATAACTTTATATTTTTACAAAATATATCACGAAATTATGTTCTAAAAATTTAAATATATCACGAAATTTGTCAACCAACTTACTTATTTTTCTATTTTACAAAAGCAAGTAATTAACTTGTTCCTTAATTATAAACAAAATAAATAAAATATTATGGCTTGTGCATGGTTTACCCCAATTTGTAATTTTCCTTCATTATGAATCAAGGCCAACATGTACCACACAAGCAGGAAGCTGAATCAGGAAACTATGGATTGGTCTAGTAGATTGGTGAAAATGTTCATTTCGTTAAATAATACTTTCTGAATTAGTGACAATATACTAGCAGAAACTCATGCCTTGCTATTTGTAACAGAAGAAAAAAAAGATGGAAAGTAATAGACCTTATTTAATTAAAAAGAACATAGAGATTTTGAGGAAATATTTGGAATGTTGATTTTAGAAGCTAGATTGGGCATGATCAAGTCTTATCATGTTTGTGTTGGGTTAAAGTTATAAACCATAAGTATCAGAGAAGTTAAAAAGCTGAAGTTTTTGAAGTGTGGCATTTCTGGTGTATAATGCTAATGTTATTTTAATCAAAAGAGTGAGATTGGAAGATTAGACACATTGAGAATTGTGATTAAGGGTCATTGATGACAACTAGGGACTTTTCATAGCTACTTAGACACAAGACCTCTAACATAGTTTGGGGGCATATAACTTTCCATGTGTTCCAACCTGGGGTAAGCTACTTAGGTGTCTCACCCTCCTAGAATGGAGAGTGATAGGTTCAAAAATCAGCTAACTAGAATATGATTCCAAATGAATGTTTCTAGTATCAAATATTTAATTTGGATGACACAGAGAAGTTCTATCAATATTCTTTAAAGTTCTGAAGATAATTCTTTATAAATGAAGTCATGTTTAAACTCAAACAGTTTGCTGAAACTTTGTTGTTCTATCTAATATTCTTTATTCATTGGAGACCATCCCTTGGTGTTGTTTGAAAACTTCTTTACCAAACCATATTATAATGAATAGAGCGGCAGATTTGAGGCTATAAATTATAACAACACAACTGTTATGAGCTTGGACTTGTGTAGCATAGTAGAAGATGTGACATCCATTGCTCCAATTTAATTAACAATCAGTCAATGCCGTGGACCTTAATTTAAATTTACAGAACTGATGTGGGGTTCAGTGCTAGATATTAGATAAGATTGTCATAAAATAGTGACCATGTTCAATGGGCATGGGCAAATGGTAGCCTTAGAATCTAAGTTTAGACAAGTCATCGTCAATCTTAAACAAAATAAAAGAAATAAACTTATCAAGAATGGACGCTCACGTCAACCCAACTTAATTAAAACCATCACCTCTAGACGAGATATAACGAGAAGACAAGCGGCCTTAGATATTTGATAAAAGAACAAACTGAAGACATACTTTCTGGGTTGATTTGCATTAGTCTATACTGTAAATCTGCGGTGTTTAATAAATGAAGCTCCATTACAAGCAACAAGTTAAGGGAGACATTCATTGATCCAGTCCAGCAGCCTTGTAGTCATTTCGTTCTTTTCTCTGTTTTATCTTTTTCTTCCAATAGTCGTCCAACAAAGAGAGATCCCCATGAGCCCATGACTCAACTTGCCATGAATCATCCCACCTAACCAATGGGGATCATTCTGTGTCCAGTAGAGAGTAAATATATGTTTTGGGCACTTTTTGCACAAAATATATGCAACAGGGACAAGTTTCAGACATGTTTCATGTTCAACTTTTTAATTGAACAATATGACTATGGGAGGCAGATAATCAATGAAGGTTGAACAATGTCAAAAGATTTACCTATCCAAAACTCTGATGTACACGCGACTTGAGATTTGAGAACTCTGAGAAACAATGGCATTGAAGCTAAGAGGACAAACTTGTTTCAATGGTAGAGAGGACAATCTTGCTTCAATGGTGGAGAACTTGCTTCAATGGCGAATCAAATAACAACAAATGGATTGAAACCCTAACACCTTTTGATCTTGCACTTGATCTAATGACTAGTGGAACAAAGAGCAAAGATCTGAAACTTAAATAATGGATTAATCTTCAATGGTGGAAGTTCGTTCAACTGAGAACTGAGAAAAATCCAAAGATCTTTGTTCAACAGTTCAACTCTTGCAGCAACTCTCTCTCGACCCTCTCCTCTTACGGTCTTACCCTCTCTCGACCCTCTCCTCTTACGGTCTTACCCTCTCTCGACCCTCTCCTTACCCAAGTGACCCTAACGCCTTTTGACCCAATGGGTACCCTCGACCCATCCCACTCTGACCCTCTTTTTCCTTGACCCTAATGGATCACTTGACCCATATAACCCACTATTGAAATGGGTGGGTTTTGAAGCGGGTGGGTTGGGTGGGTCAAAAGGGTCAGGGTCAACATTGTCACCCCTAATTTCTTTAGTTTGAATTAAGAGATGTTTGGATGTAATTCACGGCGGGTAGAGAGTGGATAGGAAAAGTGAGTAGGAAATCTGGGCTGAAACAGGTTGGCCGTGTCTCAACTCTCGATTGTATGGGATGGAATTAATTAAGTTGATAAGAGATGGGAGGTGTCTCCAAGTACCTTGTGGTTGTGGACATCTTAGAAAAACATAAGACATGATTAAAGAACGCAAGTCAATGGTAGGCTTTTAGAAAAGAATTAAGTCCATGAGCTAAAAGCTAGCGTCTATCTCAAGAGAAGACTAAGAGTAGGAAAAGTGAGTAGGAAATTGGGAGGTGATGAGGGGTAATTTGGTCCACCAAATGATATTATGATACGTGGCTTTCAAGTGATATCTCAGTGCTAAGTAAGCAGATCACCTAGCGGGGCCGACCAAAAATACCTCATCTTGGCCGATTTGAAGGACCTCCGAACAAGGGGCTACTTACTTCGTAGATCGATCGAGCAAAGAAAGGTACTACTGGCGACCTACAGAGCGTGCTCACTGACTTGTCACACAAATCCGTTGCTAGACCGAGTTCTCCAGATATTAATGAATCGACCATTGGGCCGGATTACTTACATTACATGCATCAGAGCCAATTGGATGGACCTAAGCCCTCTGCACAGATTACGTAATCGACATAATTACTCTCCCGACTTAACGGAAACAGCTTTGCGAGAACCTGAGACCCATTACTAGAAGGTCTCTGAGCACTTACGCCTATATAAAGGTCTCGTTTCTACAGAAGAGGTATGCATGATTATAAGCTCTCGCACTCTCTAATCTCTTAAGACCTTCTAAGAACTCTTTGTTGCCTTAAGCATCGGAGTGCCCACCCCGGGTAAAAACAACCCGAGCACTCTAACTCTCGCCTTTTGCAGAATGATACAGCTTGGCCACTAAATGTGAGCATCCGATTCGGCATCCAAGTCATCTGCCACGTGAGAGCCGCCTGATCGCATACCATCAATTGGCGCCATCTGTGAGAGTACATGGAAAAAAGCTAAGTTCTCATTTTTAAGCATCTTACACTAATATCCATGTCTTCATCAAGCAACCAGCCCTCCAACAACAACAATAATCAAATCATTAAGGGACACGAGTAGCTCAGAATGATACCATAAGTACCTTTAGTGACTACCGGAAATGTGTCTTTAACCCCACCAGGCATCCCACCCACTCTAGACCCAACCACGACACCATCTCATGTGAATGCGCCTCCTCCTGCAGATAAGCCCTCCGTGGCTCCCACTGGAGCCGACACGCGCTAGTTCTATGACCTGGTGTAATGTATCTGCGGAATGAGCAATCAGATGAGAGCCTGTGAGGACAAGTTTGCCACCCTAATAGGGGGCAACAATAGACACAACAACCGCAGATTCAACAACAACAACATTAGAACCAGCGAGAACCGGGTGTCTAACCGGTTGGGTTCCCAGATAGATTCCCAACAAAGTCTAACCGAGTTCCTGACATCTGATTGGGTTTCTAGTCAGATTCCCACAACATCTGCTTGGGTTCCCAATCAGATTCCCAACCAGGTCTATGACCGGGTTCCTAACCAAAACCTTAACCGACCCCTTGTAGAGAACTGGGTGCCTGACCAAAATCAAAATCAGCTCCCAGTAGAAAGTTGAGCTACTACTCCCATAGGGACTGAAGCCGCCAGTTCCTCCAAAGGATCCAAAAGAAGGCGTCATAGACGTAGGAATGGAAACAGGGCAGGGATTACATTACCCATCCCCGACCTCGACCCCCAAATCATCCCCCATCCCCATCGGGGAAAGGAATTCTCCTCCATCCTTGACCCGGATAGGGATGAATTCCCTGTCAAAGACCCGAATCCTCGATTACACAAAGACCGAGACTGAGAGAAAGCGAGAGACAAAGAGAGAGAGAGAGTGAGAGAGAGAGTGAGGACCTTTGCAAGTTGCGATCGACAACGATAGATGAAGGGAGATTGAAGAACTAGGGTTTTAGCTTTTAGTTCTTTTTTTTTTGAGTCTTTCTCTGTCCTATGACCTCTATCATGTGGTAGTCGATGACCAAAGATGTCTGATGTCCGATGAGTGATGACAATTGGCGACAATAGACAAAGAAAGAAGAAGAACTAGGGTTCTTTGAGACTCTTTCTTTGTCCTCTCACCTCTGTCTATCGAGTGGTAGTCAAGACTCAAGAAGTTTCGAGAGTTTTTTAGAATAGTTTTTGTCTTTTAAGTTTTAATTTTTAATTTTTCTTTTTATGTTTTCGAGTTTTTATAATTTATTAATCAAATAAATGAATAATATATATATATATATATATATGAATTGCGGCTGGGTGGGGCAGGGATAGCTTCGTCGGGTTGGGGAGCTCGGGTACTTGTCAAGGACAAGAAAAATTGCCACCCTACGCAAATGCACTCACCGCACCTCAAAGCAAAGTCATCTCACTCTATCTGTGAGCGTGATGGACAAGAAATAAGAAAGCAAACAAGCAGCCAAGCAGACACCTTATCTGGGTGGCCTATATCTTGCACCTCACGACTAGAACCTGAGATACTTATGGCCCCATGACCAAAGAACTTCAGGGCACCCAACCCTGAATCCTACAATGGAACGATAGACTCGATAGACCATGCTAATAATTTCCAAGCCCTAATGCAACTACACGGGGCCAACGATGCAAGCCTATTTATTGCCTTCCCAAAAACCCTCTGGGATACAGCTCGGCTATGGTACTCAGGATTGGTCCCCGACTCCATAAGAAGTTGGGATTAGCTCGCCAATCTATTTACCACTCACTTCACCACCAATAAAAGGCACCCTAAGTCTGCGACCTACCTATTAAATAGCATTTAGAGACCTAATGAGACACTCTGTGAATACATTATGAGGTTCAACTTGGAGCATCTCCAAATCCCTAACATTGACATGGTTGTACAACTCATCGTGGCAACAAACGGTGTCTGTCACCCCGACCTATGGTAGGAAATTGAATTGAAGCCTCCAACTTCTATGGAGAAATTCCTCACTGAGTCATCATTGGGCCGACCTCAGCTAGGTCCAAGCCACGATAGTACTACACATCCTGGGGGAGGAGCACACCCCTCCCCATCTAAAGAGCTACATGAGGATTGTTAAGGCAGTTGTGCATAGAAATGTTGATGTTCGGGATGAATTGACGTATGTCAAAAGGGTATGGACCAATAGGATGTTCTTCTTGGCCCACCTGAAAAAGAGACGCGACAGGATCCATATAGATCTGATCAGTGCTCATAGGGTCGCAGCCTCCTTCAAGGTTGACGACATTCGAAGCAAATGTCGTTGACCTCGCCTCAGCACTGGCCTTTGTTCTGCAAAATTTATGTACTGGTAGTGCTTTAACTATTCATCAGTTCATTGAGGAAATACATTTATGCTTTACTTGTAGGGTCTATCTTCGGCCAAGTTGAAAGAATCTATGAGCTCCGCATTGTCCTTGTATATGTTGAAACGCTTCCCCTTCTCTACATTGTCGTTGTCCTGGTATATATATACAACTCCATAGCAAGTCATCCATTGTTCAAACTTCTCCAACATAGATGCATGTTGGAGAGTACGAGCACTAGCTTGAGAAGCAAAAGCTCCTAAAATGATCATTAGAGAGGCCATGCAAATGAGTTGTCATGCCATTGTCTGAAATGACATATGTACAGAGTTGCATGTGCAATTCCTTTGGTGACTATCCTTTATACAGAGCAGCATGTGCAATTCCCTAAGTAGCATACAACTATGTTCCTTGCCGTGTAGTGGTGTTTGACTTGACATTTTTAATTAAGAAATTTAGTGGTGTGAGAGTGGTAATAATACATTCAATATTTGGGAGGCTGTGCTTAATTTTATTTTTCACTCAAAAGGACGCCATGCCACAACCTTTATCAATTTTTGCTGGATCATATCTATCTATCTATCTATATATATACATGGTTGATCGTGTATCGATTATGGAGTATAAATAAGTTGATAAGGAGTGGCCTCATTGGGTGATGGATGATCCCACACAGAAGTCCCATTAATAAAGTGCAAAATGAGACTTAATGTTTTGTTTTCTTAGCTTTTGCACTCAATTACCGCCTACTGCTGCATATATAATTTTGGTTCTACTTTATCTTAGTTAAAGTTTAAGAGAAGAATGTTCTTCAAAGAATAGGTCAAATTTCACTATGATGAATAACTGTACATGGCTGAATATTTATACAAAATAATAAAGAATAAATTACAATCAATTACAATAATAGAAACAAAGCAATAAGAAAAGGTCTTCAGTAGGAAACTTGCTAAGAAGAGAGTTTCCTTTATGCTCTGATTGATCTATCTTTGGTAAGAGTATTCTGTATTGTAGCTGGTCCTTTGGTTGGAAGACTGAAGCCTTCTTTTGTAAGAGATCTATGGCTCTCTTTGGTAAGAGTGCTGGAGCTCTCTTTTGTAGGAAGGCTAGAGCTTTATTTTCTAAGAGTGCAAGAGCTAGGGCTGGCCGACCTAGGGTTGGTCGACCTAGGGTTGGTCAGCTTCTCAATATGCCCCCTCAAGGAAAAGTGGGTTGGAAGCACTTGAAGCTTAGACCTAAGCCATTCAAACCGTTGAGAAGGAAGTGGCTTAGTGAAAATATCGGCAAGTTGATTTTGTGTGGAAAGGAACTGCACGATTATACACTTCTTAACGATAAGATCCCGAAGGAAATGGAAATTAACATCAATATGTTTAGTACGGGCACGGAAAATGGGAAAAGCTGCAAGATACGTGGCCCCAATATTATCACAGTAGAGAACCGATGGAGATCTAAGTTTGACCCCAAGTCAAAGAGAAGAGAATTGAGCCACAAGAATTCAGTGGTGGCATTGGCTAGAGCTTGGAATTCAGCCTTAGTGCTAGAGTGAGCAATAGTCAGCTACTTCTTGGCACTCTGCGAGATCAAATGAGAATCAAGAAAGATACCATGGTCTCTAGTAGATTGTTTGTCGTCAGGGCAATTAGCCCAGTCAGCATTTGAGTAAGCAATCAATGTCTCTAATGCACGACCCAAGAAAAATAAACTAGTGTTAATGGAACCCTTCAGATATAGTAGAATACGTTTAACTGTAGTCTAGTGCTCAGTAGTATGAGCATGCAAAAATTGACACTTTATTGACTACAAAAGCAACATTCAGTTGAGTAAGAGTGATGTACTGGAGTGCACCCACTATGCTCCGATACTGAGTGGGATCAAGGAGTAACTCACCATCAAACCAATAGAGATGAGAAGAGGTGACCAATAGACTGGAAACCGGTTTGACTGCAGCAAGATTAGTCTTCAACAAGAGGTCCAATATGTACTTTTGCTGAGAGAAACAAACCTGAGGCATCACAGTGAGACTCAATGTTAAGAAAATAGTGCAACGATGTCAAATCCTTGAGGGAAAAAGTTTGAGACAAACTGCTAATAAGCTGAGACACATGCATAGAAGAAGAGCCAGTAACAATGAGATCATCAATGTAAACAAGAATATAAATTATAATCTGATCTTGACTATAGATAAACAAGAAGGATCACATTGAGAGCTATGAAAGCCAATATCATATAGTTTATTACTTAATCGAGAAAATCAGGCCCGGGGAGCCTGTTTGAGACCATAGAGGGCTTTATGAAGCTTGTAGACATGATCAGGATAATTACTATCCTCAAATCCTTTCAGTCGGCACATATAGATCGTCTTAGTAATAAAACCATTGAGGAAGGCATTACAGTCGTCTAACTGGTGGATATCTCATCCATGGGAAACTACTAGTGAAAGAACAACATGCACAGTTGTCGGTTTGACAACGGGGCTGAAGGTCTCAATGAAGTCAACTCTCGGAACTTGAATGAAACCTTGCGCGACAAGACGGGCCTTGTAATGTTCAATCGAGCCATCTGGGTGCCGTTTGATTTTGAAGACCCACTTGAACACAACGACGTTCATAGAGGAATCATAGGGAACCAACTCCCAAGTGCCATTCTGGAGTAGTGCGTGAAATTCGGCAGTCGTAGCAGAACGCCAATGAGGGGACTTAGCAGTTTGTTCGTAGGAAGATGGCTCCTCTTCTTGAGCAGTAACATCATGGACTAGAGCAAGAGGAAGAGGGTGGTGAGTAGATGTCAGAGCTTGAGCCGATCTGGATGCCATTAACCTAGTTGTCATAGTATGAGTATGGACAGGGGGCTCCATGGCATGGGTTGTGTCATGCTACTCCTGAATAGGTTTGGTGCGCCGAATTGGTAAGAGATCATCAGTGATGGAAGCTTCCTGTTCTGGTTTAGGGGAAAAAGTGGCAGATTCCTCATTAGTAACAGATATAGATGGTGAGTGATCAGGAGATGCCTCAGGAACAGAATCAGTAGAAGATGGACACGTGTAAGAATTAATAAAACCCAAAGAGGGGAGAGTAACCCCAGTAGGAGCAGCAGGGTTGGGAGATGGCGATGACTCTACCAATCTAGGAAAGGAATGTTCATAAAAAACAACATGGTGAGCAATGATCTCTTTGTCGGTAGCAGGGTTGTAACAACGATACCCTTTGTGACTGTTGCGGTAGCCAATAAAGATATAATGAGCAAAGCAAAAATCCATCTTGTGAAAATTATAATGCCAAAGTGGAGGAAAACATTTACAGCCAAATACTTTCAATATAGAATAATCAGGAGGTTTGCCAAATAACTTCTCATGAGGAGAGAGATTACCAAGACCTAGAGTAGGTAGTTTGTTGATAAGAAAGACTACATTTTCAGTAGCATCAGCTCAGAACGACTGAGGGAGAGAAGAGAACGCTAATAGAGATAAGGTGGACTCAATAATGTGCCAATGTCTGCATTCAACATTGCAGTTCTGTTCATGCCTGTGGGGACAACTAAGATGGTGAGTAATACCAGCACTGTCAAGATAACGGGAGAGAGAGCGAAATTCACCACCCCAATCACTCTGAAACATCTTGATTTTTGTAGAGAAAAGATTCTCAACATGATTTTTGAATTTAAGAAACATATTAAACACATCTGATTTTCGCTCAATAGGAAAAATCCATGAAAATTTTGAATATGCATCCATAAATAGAAGATAATACCAGAATCTTTTATTTGATAAAGTTGGGATAGGTCCCCATACATCAGAAAATACTAACTCAAGAGGGGAAGAAACATGATTCTTGCATTGCTACTGCCTTCAATAACGCATTCTCATCATTTGATGGGACGTCCACATATCCACTGATACTTGCTGCATGGGATGCTGATTTCTCTGTGTCGCACATTCCCTGCACTCCTCTGTAAGGGTAGTTTTCTTCGCTGTTAATGCCTCCAGTTTGTTGGATATATTGGAATGCAGTATCCATAAAACCACCGTCACAGCCATTATTTTCAGTGTTGCAGTCTACCAGCTGTTGCTCAGATAGAGAAATTTGTTGGCCTTTCTTGATTTGGATAATCCCTTCTATTGCTGCCACTGCCGAGAATGCCCAACAACATCCTATATATATTGAATAGATTGCTTTGTTAGTGAATTGTACGTATTGTAATGCTTTGAACCCTAGTTGCACTTGCTCCCCAAGTTGAAAGAATCTATGCTCTCGACATTGTTCTTGAATATGTTGAAGCGTTTCTCCTTCTCTACATTGTCTTGGTATACAACTCCATGGCGAGCCATCCATTGCTCAAACCTCTCCAACATAGATGCTTGTTGGAGAGTGCGGGCATTGGCTTGAGAAGTAGAAGCTCCTAAAATGATGATCAATAGCGAGGCCATGGCACAGGTTATGAGTTGGCACGCCATTGTCGTCTGAAGTAGCTGATAACTATATATATATATGATGATGAATAAGAGGAGAACAAATTAAAGGCTAAGTAATTGAGGATCCATGTCCAATTCCTTTGGTGGTTTTCATTTATATAGAGTTTGCATGCATGTGCACTTCCCCAAGGAAACTATGTTAATTTCCTTGCCGTGCAGGGGGTGTTTGACTTATAACATTTATCATTAGGAATTGATGGGGCTGTATATGATTTTCTTGGACTCAAAGGACGCAACCATGTCACCACT
The DNA here is from genome assembly GCF_055504915.1 of Nelumbo nucifera. Lineage (NCBI taxonomy): Eukaryota > Viridiplantae > Streptophyta > Magnoliopsida > Proteales > Nelumbonaceae > Nelumbo > Nelumbo nucifera. Next base: position 17,028,236 of record NC_142649.1, read on the forward strand.
TTTTCAAATTTTGCTGGATGATCACCATATATAACTGGTTGGCCGTGTCTCGATTATGGATTGTAAATGTAATTAAGTTGATGGGGAATGGCCTGCGGAGATTGCTCATTTGACGGATATTGCCACACACTGAAGTCCCATTACACAAGTGGAAAATGAGACTTAATGTTAAGGTTTCTTGGATTTTGCATTCAATTATCGCCTCCTGCTGCATAATTTTGATTTTTTTTTACCTTGTCTCCTACGGCCAACGTGGGCTGGTCCACAGGTCGAGTCTTGGGCTAGTCATGGACCACTCCAAGCCATGAGAAGAATATCTTTTAAAAAATTGAAAAAAATAATTATAAAAGTTTAAAGTAAATTAACAAAATAAAATAGACAAAAAATTAAAAAAAAACCTTTATATATATATATTAAAACGAAATTTTGATGTATAAAGTTGTTTATATATGCAATAATAAAATGAAATAATATAATAAAATTGAAAATCAAATTATATATATTAAGATACATATGTGCAAATTTATAAACTTTAAGTATTAAAATAATTATTCTATTATAAATATTTTATTTCTATAAAATTCATGAGATTCAAATAATTAATCTTCTCATATAAATGTGGATCTATTAGATTATTTATTCTATTGTTTTATTAAATACTGATTTTGTATATTATTATTTTTAATTTTTTGTTAGAGTTGTTAAACATAAATATGTATTATTTATTTGAATTGGATTTAGACAAAAAAATTCATAAGGTTATTTTATTTTACTTATTACCACAAGAAGCTAAATGGCTTAGTGGTTTAAGAAATTGGACACTAAGCAGTATTGCCGTAATTGGTTTGGGTTTGAATCACCCCATTCTAGCTCATTTTTTAGTAAAAAACCATGTGTGCATAGCATATGTCCCAGTCCATAACGGCCAATACAATGTGATATGGATCGATACACACCCATATCGACTCAATACGCACAATTGGGGGTGCTCACGGTTTAATTAACCAAACTGGTGGTACCGATAACTAAAACCAAACTGAAGACAATCGATTAATCCGAAAAAGCATTCACTCTGCATCGATACTTTTATATATAATATAAATCATATCAAAAAGTGGCATCTATTACATGCGCAAATTGGAGAACATATTTTCTAGCACTTAGAGGACGCAACCATGATGAAAGCTACTATGCTATTGGCTGGACCAAAAACTATTCAATGTTTAGTTTAACCAGTCAAATCCAATTTTTTCTAATCTTATACTTCCATTCACTCTTTGACAATATCCATTTACACGTATATAAACACATATACATGAAAATACACATTTAGGAAGGCTATTGTTCCTATATCATTGCAACCACCCACAGCATTAATTGGCACTGATTGCGTTCTATCTGTGCAAAGTCTAAGGCAGTGTTTTGAAACCGATCAAGAGGTTGAGCCACTGGCCCACTGCTGGGTCACAGGTCAGAGGTTCAACCATCCAAATCGGATGGATTAGAGTGTGACACATCATCCGCTATATAAGCGTATAAATTATTTATTATATAATAAAAATGTATAATTACATTTTATATGTAATATATGTATGTATATATATGTTTAGTTCAGGGTCCATTTATATATTTTAGAGTACACTACAAAAACCTCCTTTGAAGTTTTTGACAATCATAAAAACCTTCCTTATAGTTTCATTTTAGCAAAACCTCCCCACAAAATTAACAAATACCTCCCTTCCGTCAATGATCAAGATGGAAAACGTTAAAGAGATGATCATTTTTTTCAAAATACCTATTTTACCCTTTCTCGAATATTGTTCATCTTCTTCCCTGTTCGAACCCAAAAGCAGAGGCAGCAGCGGCACCCCTCTAAATCTGATCACTTCCTCTTTTCTAATCTCTCATCTTCTTTGGCTTTTTGTTCTTCTCCTTTTTCCCTTTCTCTATCTGGTTGCAGCGGTAGATTCGAACTCAACGTCGATCCACCTTCTCCCACCATCTTTCTTCCCCCTCTGTGCTTCCTCTCTTTCTTCTCCATCTCTTTTCTTCTTCTTGTTCCTCCTTCCCCTCCTTTCTTCTCCTTCCCCTGTCGGCATCTATTTTCGGATCGCTTTCTAGGTTCGAAAGGGGAAGAAGATGAAATTCTTTACCACACACCACATTGGTATAGGCATAGGGTGCCCTTGGTTTTGAAATTGTGTTTTTTTCTTTTTGACTAATGAGTAATGACTACTACATGGCTTAACATGTTTCTCGATTGAAACAACTCCTCAGTCATCAAAATCAAAAGAAAATCTGTGAAATCCAAATTCCTTCTTAACATTAACTCAGAAGTCTCTCTGAATCCACAATTCCACAAACACAAACGAGATCTCAGATCCGAGGTCTTCCCAAGTCCCAACTCCATGATTACCATCTTGTTTTCTTCAGAACTTCTATTTATTATTTTCAGATTATTAATTTCTTTTGTAATCATTTTTAGATCAAAACCAAGGACACCCTTTCTTCCCCTATCGGTGGTAGAAAACAAGGGCGATGGAAGGGGACAATGCTAGAAGAAGAAGAAGAAGAAATAGAGGAAGAAGTAGAAGAAAAGAAGGAGAAGAAGAAGAAGAATGGAAAAGAATAAGAAGTCGAAGAAGATGGGAGAAGAGGAAGAGATCAGATTTAAAGGGGTGTTGTTGTTGCCTCTACTTCTGGGTTCGAATGGGGAAGAAGATGAACAGTGTTCGAGAAAGGGTAAAATAGGTATTTTGAAAAAAATGATCACCTCTTTAACATTTTCCGTCTTGGTCATTGACAGAAGGGAGGTATTTGCTAATTTTGTCAAAAATAGAGGGGAGGTTTTTGCTAAAATGAAATTATAGGGGAGGTTTTTATGATTGTTCGAAACTTTAGGGGAGGTTTTTGTATTTTACCCTATATTTTATTTCAACTTTAATTGCAGCGTTTAACCTGACCTAGTCGCTGAGTCAAACAGGTCGACTATTTATTGCTCAAATTTTTAGGTTTCCATTCCTGTCAAGGTTGGGCCGAGGGCAACATTGTAATTATGCTTCCGTAGATGAGGGCTAATTGAGTCCGAGGGCTTATCAAGTTGAAGGCCAAAAAGTCCGACTTGTGAAGGAAGAAGCATGTTAGAGGCCCAGGTGTTATCCTAGGGGTGGAGACTCTGACGGTCAAGTTAGTAAGTGCGTAACAAGGGGTCGGACAAGATCTGAGAGAGGTAGCTCAAACAAGGTCACCCGGATGCTAGAGAGCTTGAAAGTAGAAAATCCAAGATTGCTTACCTAGGGAGTGACACCACTTATTTATACTTGAGCCTGCCCCCCACTCTCGAGGTCGTGGTGGAGATTCGAGTAGGGACTTGGTCGATAAGGCTCGTTGGCATTCTTTGGTGCATTGGAAGTCCTTCAGTTTCTTGATGGCTCGAAAGAAGGGTAGGCAGCAGTCAGCCGATTTTGACATGAATCGGATGAGGGCAGCCACTTGGTTGATAAGGCTCTGAGTTTCTTTGATCGATCGAGGTGGTGCCATGTAATGTATAGCATGAATCTTCTTGGATTGGCGTCAATACCCTTCAATGTGCACCAAATCGAATTTTATGTATGGTTGTTATTATTTTACAATAATAGATGATCATTTAATGATGAATTTCAAAAACTCACCATTATTATTTAAATAATTCCGTCATTAATTTAAGAAATAAAATACTTAAAAAAAATAACAAAACAATTGTGCGCATTGATTTTTGCGCGGGCTCCATCTTCCCTCTCAAAATTCTTTCTTATTTAAATGCGAAATCGGATTTGATGCGACCATTTTCACACCGTTCGCATGCGTCCCTTGCAGCCTATTCTCTTCAAACACAGGCTGCTCTCTCCCTCAAAAAAGCAAGAATACTCGTTCGGCTCTTTCAAACGGGTCCGGATGTAGTAGGCATGTTAGGTAAGTACAATGAGTTAGCACATAATAGCTGTGTGACACATCTCAGTTAATGTGCCTTTCATTCAAACATTTTGCTCCTTTACACAGAAATTATTCATTATTTTATTATCTTTGTCAAAATAATTAAAAATAAAAAACAATGAAAAAAGAAAACGTAAATGAGTCTCAACTCCCAACATGTTTAGGTTTTTCTTTTTCATTATTTTTATTTTTAATTATTTTGACAAAGATAATAAAATAATGAATAATTAGTATCTAGCGGAGCAAAAACGTTTGAATGAAAGACACATTAACTGGGAGATGTGTCACACAGCTATTATGTACTCACTCATTATACTTACCTAACATGCCTATTACATCCGTACTCAGGACCCCTTTTAAACACGTTGCTCCCCGCCTCTTTCTTCTCTTTCACTCTTCCTGCACTAAACCTGAAACCAGAAGTTTGTTCTCTCTCATCTTTCTTCCACCGATCGCTGCTGAAATCATAGGAAAACCTAGCGTCCCTCTACCTTCTCTACTTCATTGAGTTCACTCCGAATCTAGGAGAAGATTTTGAGAAGAGCAAGAGACTACGGAAAGAGTCATAGGCTTGGTTCCTAGGGTGTTTGGTTTTTTTTTTCTTAATCCGATATCAATAATAGGTGGGCCGGTTTTAAATCTCTTACTGATTGCAGATCAAATGGGTGGTTGTCTCTCCAATGCTAAGTTTTTCTTCGCTCTCATAGATGGTGTCTCAGTTTCTATTAACAGGCAAGATTATTCGGCGGCAGCCATTTCATTGCCTATCATGGTTAGGGGTGGGGCAAGGAGTGGAATTGGGAACCAAGGGATGGATAGATTAATGATGAAAGAAGGGTTGACAGCTTCATCATGGATACCAGATCCCATTACCAGCTACTACAAACTAGAAAAAGAGAAGTTCATTGTTTACCTGTTAGAACCATTTTTCTTTTCTTTTCTTTTTACTAGTCTTAGAATGTAATCAAGGGCTTTCCTTGTTGTTTTTTTCATAGATTTTGACCATAAACCCCTATTCTCTATTTGCAGTATTGCTTTCCATCCTAACTGTCATAACTCATAAAAAAGGCTCACTCCTGTCTTCCACTGCTTATTAGTTACTATCTCTTGGAAATGGAGAAACGTTCAGCAAAGTATTTTATTTTTTCTTGAAACTCTATCGATTTTGCAAGCATTCCATTTCTAATTAGGAGTTATCCCAATCCAAATCTGTATTTGGATAGGGGATTATCTCAATCCTATCTACCGATTAAGTTAGTTTACTCCTGATCTTATCAGGAGGTTACCAGATTCAAATCTAATTTGAATTTGGTCTCCTAGAGTGGATAAGGTTAAAGGCCCAATCTTTTTACTAACATTAATCTCAGATTCACCCCATAGATGGGTGATCATATCAGCCCAGCTCGAAATGGGATTTTGGCCCATTCTATGTTCAGTGTTTAACTAGTTTCCAATCTGCTGCCCAGTTGGATTTCTTTGTATGGCATGGGACCCAAGCATTGATCTACACACCATCCACATGGGTTCGGCCTAGCCTTTAATACAAGGCCCAGCCGAATTCACTAAAAGACTCAGTAAACCCCTGAGCCCATCATATGGACCCTATGGGCCCAACACTTACATTAAGTGGTCCTTGGGCCAGGCCATGTTATAAAAACCCAGGGACTGTGGGCAGGTGCAAGATTAGCCCATCAGGTACTATCCTAAATGGTCTTACACTTAACCTCTCAGCGCTTAATGATCAAGCACTGCCCGACAAGAGAGGACCTCTCCCTCGGCTGCAAGGAACAGTGCCGCACTCTCAACTCACATGGATCCCGGGAATTAAAACCATTTGCAAACATTTTGAAACCGTAAAAAATATATATAAATATATTAATTTTGCAAAACAAAATTCCAATGATTGAAAACAACTGCCGGCAGTTTGGTTTCCATCATAGAGAGTGCCTTTCCCGATCATTACCCTTTGTCTGACAAAGGGGCTGATCCCGTCACTATGATCACCCACTTAGATGAATTCTCAGACTGTCCCAACATACCCAGGTTTTGACCCCCATCAAAGATAGCCTGATCCAACACCTAGTGAAGTGTCATAATCGAGTTTAGGGGTTAGGTGTCTCTTTCCTGTTTTGCCCATCTGTCTCCAAGGTCCTGGGCAATACTAGAAATCTGGTCCAGTTCAAGGATTCAAGTAATCCCATACTGCATGTGCCTTGGGTCTTACCCTGGTGGCTGAGACAGGCCATCCCAACACTTGGTGGCACACCAGTATCAGCCTTGGTAGGATAAATCTCCCCAGACTTATCCAATGGCTGTGAACACTTAAAACTAACACGAGTCTCTATAAGTGTCCAGTTTTAGGGTCTTACACAGAATTAAACCAAACAACATGAGTCAAACATGCACTTTATTTATTTCCACTAAATAACAAAAGTACATCAAATCGGATTGAATCTAAGGGCATACAAAACTGTTTAACAGCTCCCATTTGCACTTAGGTCCAATCTGGTACAAGCTAGAGTCCCATACTTTCCACGTGTTTCTCAAACACCTTCTGTGTCAGAGGCTTAGTCAATGGGTCTGCCACATTATCCGCTGAAGCTACCTTCTGAATTAGGATGTCCCCTCTACCAACGATCTCCCGCAGTACATGGTACTTTCTCTCGATGTGCTTTGACTTCGAGTGAGCCCGAGGCTCTTTAGCCTGGGCGATCGCTCCATTGCTGTCGCGCAACAACGAGATGGGTGATGTGCTGGATGGAATCGCTCCCAATTCGTGTATGAATTTCTTCATCCACATGGCTTCCTTGGTAGCTTCACTTGTGGCAATGTACTCGGCCTCAGTTGTGGAGTCTGCAGTGGACCCCTGTTTGTTGCTTTTCCAGCAAACAGCACACGATCCTATCATGAAAACATACCCAGATGTAGACTTTCTATCATCTGGATCCGACTGGAAATCGGCATCGGTATACCCTAGAACTTGCAGTGAACTACCATCGAATACCAGACAAAACTCTTTTGTCCTTCGAAGGTATTTGAGTATGTTCTTCACAGCAGTCCAATGCTCCTGCCCTGGGTTTGCCTGGAATCTGCTTACCACACTCACCACCTGAGCAATGTCTGGGCGAGTGCACAACATTGCATACATGATGCTCCCTACGGTTGAGGCATAGGGAACGTCTCTCATGCTCTCAATCTCCTCAGAAGTCTTGGGAGACATCTTCTTGGAGAGAGTGACTCTGTGCCTGAAAGGAACGTTTCCTTTCTTGGAGTTCTCCATGCTGTATCTTTTGACAATTTTGTCAATATAAGCAGCCGGGGATAATCCAATTATCTGCTTCGATCTATCTCTATAGAGTCGAAGACCCAGTATGTATGAAGCTTCTCCAAGATCTTTCATGGAGAACTGTTGTGATAACCATACCTTGATTGAAGTCAACATTCCTACATCATTCCCAATGAGTAGGATATCGTCCACGTACAACACCAAAAGGGTGATTTTATCCTCACTGGATTTTCTGTAAACATAGGGCTCATCCGGATTCTGCTCAAAGTCAAACGTTTTGACTACAGAATCAAAACGGATGTTCCAACTCCTAGAAGCCTGCTTAAGTCCATATATGGATCTATTCAGTTTACATACCATGTGTTCCTGACCAGCAGCAATGAAGCCTTGCGGCTGCTGTATGTAGATATCTTCACTAAGATCTCCATTCAGGAATGCGGTTTTGACATCCATTTGCCAAATCTCGTAGTCATGGTACGCTGCTACAGCTAGCAGGATCCTAATGGATTTAAGCATGGCCACGGGCGAAAAGGTTTCCTCATAATCGATGCCTTCATTCTGAGTATACCCTTTCGCCACCAAACGAACTTTGTAGGTCTCAATCCTGCCATCGGGGCCCTTCTTCCTCTTGTAGATCCATTTGCAACCAATTGCTTTTACCCCGGAGGGCGGGTCTACTAGAGTCCAGACTCCATTGGTCTCCATCGAGTCTATCTCAGCTCTCATGGCCTCCACCCACTTCTAGGAGTCTATGTCTAACATAGCTTCCGCGTAAGTCACGGGATCCTCTTCACTAGTCAAGGCTTCCACCAGAACTATCCTGGTCATAACCATATCGGACTGGTGGTCTGGATACCCGGGTGGACCTTCTAGGTTGGTCATTACATGGAACTTGTGGCACATCTCCCACTGCTCCTGAGCTCTCCTCATCAAGAACTATTTCCTGACGATGGGTGTCCAGGATGTATTCGGATTCTAAGAATTGGGCATTTCGACTGCAGAACACTTTTTGCTCACTTGGGTCATAGAATAGATAACCCACCGAATCCTTTGGGTAGCCTATAAACAGGCAACGGCTGGTTTTAGATTCCAACTTGTCCGCACTTGTTCTTTTAACGTGTGCAGGACAACCCCAAATCTTCAAGTGTCTTACACTTGGCTTCCTTCCGGTCCAAAGTTCATATGGAGTTTTCGGAACTGATTTGGTTGTGATCCGATTCAGCACATAGATAATAGTCTCTAATGCGTATCCCCAAAAGGATGTGGGTAATTCTGAGTGTACGAGAAGTGACCGGACCATGTCCAACAAGGTCCTATTCCTCTTCTCTGAAACACCGTTGAGTTGAGGTCTAGCAGGAGGAGCTAATTGTGACACTATCCCATTGACCTTTAAGTAGTCCCTGAATTCGTCAGAGAGATATTTGCCACCTCGATCTGATCGAAGGGCCTTAATTTCTCTCCCTAACTGTTTCTCGACTTCCTGTCTGAACTCTTTGAACTTTTCAAAGGATTCAGACTTATGTCTCATTAGGTACATGTAACCATATCATGAAAAATCATCTGTAAAAGTGATGAAATACACGTGTTGATTCCGTGTCCTAACACTCAGGGGACCACATACATCAGTATGTATTAGGCCAAGTGTGCCTTCAGATCTTTCAGGCTTACCATCAAATGGCCGCTTAGACATCTTACCTCGAAGGCAAGGTTCACAAGTGGGAAGATTTTCTACGGTTAGAAAATCCAAAGGACCATCCTTTACCAGCCTTGTGATTCGGTCAACACCGATATGGCCAAGTCGGTAATGCCAGAGGCACGTGGGATTTACTGTATCACGATTCCTTTTCTTGGGATTTTTGACCGACGTAGTTTCAGTTAAGTTAGTTTCCAGAGAAGGATGTAGAACATAGAGACTGTTCTCCAGTTCCCCTCATGCGATGAATTTGTTATTCCGTTTAACAGTAATCATATTACTAAAATAAACAGTATATTCATCAGCACACAGTTTAGAAACAGAAATTAAATTTCTTCTCAAGTTCTGTACATAAAGACAATCTTTAAGCCCAAGTACTCCTTCTCTAAAAACTAATTCTATGGTTCCTATTGCCGCAGCTGCAACACTTGCAGTTGTTCCCAAAAATAGTGTCACTTCACCTTCACTCAATCTTCTGCTAACTTTGAACCCCTGCAGTGAGTTACACGCATGAGTTGAAGCCCCGTAGTCAACACACCAGGACACAGAAGTAACTAACATATTAGTTTCTATGACACAAGTTTCGATGTTACCTTTCTTAGATTCCAGGTAGGTAGGACAATTCCTCTTCCTGTGGCCAGTCTGCTTGCAGAAGTGACAGACATCAGATGCCTTGTTCTTCTTCGGCTTCTTAGGTTTGGCAGCTTTCTTCTGGGGCTTCATTGCCTCTCTTTTTCTTGCCCGATTTGTTAGCTTCGGCAAGCATAACCACAGGCTCATCCTTCTTGAGTAGATCCTCGGCTCTCTGCAACATATTGCTGAGTTCCTGGACGCTGACATTCAGCTTATTCATATTGTAGTTCATTGTGAGCGCATTGAAGGAAGAGGGCAAAGAATTTAGGATGGCATCCACTTGCGTGCCAAGATCTAGCCCGGATCCAAGAGCTTTTAGTTCGTTAATGTATCCCATCATCCGAAGACAATGGTCATGAACTTTCTTTCCTTTGGACATCTGCGCGGTCATGAACAATTTCAGGGCCTTCTGTCGAGTAGAACGGTTCTGCTCTTCATACATTGTTCTTAGACTGTCCAATATGTCCTTGGCTAGTTCGATCTGATTGAACTGCCTCTGTATTGAGTTGTCTAATGAGGCAATGAGAAAGCAGCAGGCTAGGGAGTTCTTATCCTCCCAATCTTGGTAGTCCCTCCTACGGGCCTCAGAAGCCTTATCACCCGGACGTTCCGGGGCAGGATTTTTCACCACCTTGTCTAACTTTTCGGAAGTCCGGACCAGCATAAGATTTCTGTACCAGTCGGCATAGTTTGGGCCCTTAAGCTTGTTATCATCTAGCAGCTTTGCAAATTGACCGTTTGCCATTTTCTGATAAAACAGCAAAGACATTAGTCCACAACCTTAGTTTGATTCATGTTACCTACATAGATATGGATTTTTAATCTATGTTCCATTCCCATTTGTTCATCTCTGAGATTTCCCTCCTTTCTCAGTGACGGAGACGACGAAATGTCTCTGGAAATGTAGGAAATCACATGGGGTGCCTGAAGCCAACTGTTTCAGCTGCATAACCCCACCACCTTTCTGTGACGGATCATATCCACTCATCAAATGAATTTCCTTTTGGCCTCTGTCAGACAAGGTTCAGAGCCGTTTTTAGGTAAACCTTTCTGTCCAGTGAGTGCTTACCCATCATATTCAGGTTACGCCAAGGTACCGTGAGAGAGTTCCCATTTTCTGGTGAAGCCTCTCCCACATCGGTCTATGACGCCCCTATCATCTTATGAAACACTCTGACAGATCCAACAGCAAATGGATAGCCCAATTTTATGGTGCGTTTCCTCATTACTGAAGGACCCATCATTGTGCTAATCATGGAAGGCCTTTAGAGAATCCATCATATGGATCTCCCTATCACATGCATTCATATTTGTTGGAGGGAACAAAATTACGCCCTAGTTCTAATTTAGGTCAAACAAGAGTGGCTCCCACTGACTTTCATAAAGTCAGATTTCTGGTGGGCCTTAATCGGCTAGGGGTTCCGTACGCATCCCTTTTCAGGGTTGTGGGGCCCACCAAGCAAAGAGGGGTCATCTAATGACCTTAAGGGACATCCTGGCAATGATGTGCATTCAGCCATGGTGTGCGCAAGAGCCACTAACGAGTCTTCATGGGCCAAGTGCTTATGGCCCATGGTCACAGCACATCAAGCATCCAAACATCACATGTAAAGGAGGAATTGATCCAATCATTTAACTGCTGTAAAGCCCATCGAATAGCCCATTTAAAATCTAAATCATTAACAATTAATGTCTACTAGGTGTATGGGCTGAATCGCAGTTCGCAGTTTGGCCCATACAGCCTATCTCACAATAATGGGCTTTTGCAGTTTTAACCCTTTAAAACTGGGCTTTACAGGTGGGCCGAATTAATCCCTATAATTGAACATCAGATTTGGAGCAGCAAGCATGAGAAATATGGACTAAAAAATAGTCCCCTTTGAACCCCAAATTCGGTCCAAACAGTTTTGGTCCAATCTAGTCCGAAAAGGTCCAAAACTGATTTTCAATTCAAGAATTAATTCATGAAGGATCTGAAATTAATAATCTTGAATTTTAAACAATCACAAATCAATTATGGACTGTTCGTACCACCTACAAAACAGAGGTTAATCACTAATGTTGCAGTTTCACAAACTGCAAATTGCAGGAAAAAGGGAGGAATATACCTGATCCGGAGAAGCAGTATCTCCCAAAGTTGGTGTTCATGCCCAAAGAAGAAACCAAGATCCGCTCTTGCTGAAGATGACACAGCTGTGGATGGAACGGAACCAGCAGGGTGCGTCCTACACACTGGATCCTTCGCAAGAATCCTCTGGAAACTCTGAACACCGAATCTTCTTCAGTCTTTCTTGCAAGACTGATGTCAAGAACTGATTTCTTGACTTCCTGTTTCTGCAAAGATTGAATCTTGCAAGAGGGAATGGCGGCAGCAGGAGGAGAACTCCCGGGACGAAGATGGCTGAACTGCTTCTCTTCTCTCTGGAGTATGAATGAGATCTAATCTCAATTCGTAGGGAGTTTTTTTTTTCACAAACCCTGGTTCGAATTCTGATATGTTTCTGTTTGGGTTTCTCCTCTTTTCTTCTTGATTAAGAAACCTCCTAATTAGGAGTTATCCCAATCCAAATCTGTATTTGGATAGGGGATTATCTCAATCCTATCTGCAGATTAAGTTAGTTTACTCCTGATCTTATCAGGAGGTTACCAGATTCAAATCTAATTTGAATTTGGTCTCCTGGAGTGGATAAGGTTAAAGGCCTAATCCTTTTACTAACATTAATCTCAGATTCGCCCCATAGATGGGTGATCATATCAGCCCAGCTCGAAATGGGCTTTTGGCCCATTAGATTTTCAGTGTTTAACTAGCTTCTAATCTGCTGCCCAGTTGGGCTTCTTTGTATGGCGTGGGACCCAAGCATTGATCTACACACCAGCCACATGGTTTCGGCCCAGCCGAATTCAATGAAAGACTCAGTAAACCCCTGAGCCCATCATATGGACCCTATGGGCCCAACATTTACATTAAGTGGTCCCTGTGCCAAGCCATCTTATAAAAACCCGGGGATGTGGGCAGGTGCAAGATTAGCCCATCAGGTACTATCCTAAATGGTCTTACACTTAAACTCTCAACCCTTAATGATCAAGCACTGCCCGACAAGAGAGGACCTCTCCCTCGGCTGCAAGGAACAATGCCGCACTCTCCACTCACATGGATCCTGGGAATTAAAACCATTTGCAAACATTTTGAAACCGTAAAAAATATATATAAATATATTAATTTTGCAAAACAAAATTCCAAGGATTGAAAACAACTGTCGGCAGTTTGGTTTCCATCAGAGAGAGTGCCTTTCTCGATCTTTACCCTTCGTCCGACAAAGGGGCTGATCCTGTCACTATGATCACCCACTCAGATGAATTCTCAGACTGTCCCAACATACCCAGGTTTTGACCCCCATCTAAGGATCTCATTGATTGGCATATCAAAGACAGCCCGATCCGACACCTAGTGAAGTGTCATAATCGAGTGTAGGGGTCAGGTGTAACTTTCCAATTTTGCCCATCTGTCTCCAAGGTCTAGGGTAATACTGGAAATCTGGTCCGGTTCAAGGATTCAAATAATCCCATACTGCATGTGCCTTAGGTCTTACCCTGGTGGTTGAAACAGGCCATCCCAATACTTGGTGGCACACCAGTATCTGCCTTGGCAGGATAAATCTCCCCAGACTTATCCAATGGCTGTGAACACTTAAAACAAACACGAGTCTCTATAAGTGTCCAGTTTTAGGGTCTTACACAGAATTAAACCAAACAACATGAGTCAAACATGCACTTTATTTATTTCCACTAAATAACAAAAGTACATCAAATCGGATTGAAGCTAAGGGCATACAAAACTGTCTAACACTCTTAGCATTAGCAATGTACGAATCTACAAAGTTCAGTACAAAGTTAGAACGAAGTGAAGACATGATCATAAAAAGAAATGAGAATGCATAGCCCACATACCAGGCTAGAATTGACCGGCTGAAGGGCACATCAGCCCAACCAGGGTCGGCAATTGGGATGATGTGTACTCCTTGATGTGCAGCTATACTATCCTTTTCATAACAGTTATCTCCTCCTATGACAACTCGACCTAGGAAGGACCCTTATCCTTAGTCCTTGGAATGGATAGGGCGAGGGAGAATGACCAACCTCCTCGACACTTCACAAAGAAGAAATCCTCTTTCCAGTGCATAATGGAAGTGAGACCCAATGAGCACCTTCGTGTTCGACCTAGCCGATAGGTAGTAGTACCCCTGCTTGTGCTTCTTTAAGTGGAGAAAGTATCTAAACATCGGTAGGGTAAACTCAATATCGTTGAGAGTGTAGTAGCAAAGCAGCCCGACTAGGTACTGAAATGAGTTTGGCATCAACTGAACAGGAAGAACCTGATACCACCTCAGGATGGACACCAACCCAGGACTTAAGGGGAACCTAAGGCCGGCAATCAAAGTATGGATGTACACACAAATCTCCTTGGGACGGGCTGAAGTGGCCATCTCCTAAATCCTGGGACACCTCAGTTCATTCTCTTCAGGAATGCGGCACACATCTCGGATTTTGGCCAGGTCGGTCGGAGAAAGAGTACACGAAGCAAATAAATATCAAATAATCAAAAAAATGGCTTAGGTTGATAGTGTGATGGTCCGAATGCAATCTGGACAAAAGCTGCATTCCTACAAAACTGTAAGCTGTAGATCGATCTCCATTTGCAATCTCTATCTTCTCTGCAAGATCCAACGATTTCTCCGATGTAAAAAAATAGAAAAAGCCCTAATTTATATTGCTTACATCAGAAAAACCTAATACATTATTTCTAAAAACAAAAATAATTAATTACAGACCAAATAATCAAATTAACAAATTTGGTGTGCACCAATCTTCCCACAATCAAGAGTTCAATCTCCATCACTCTTTCAAGAATCCATAACAAAACAATTCTATAATATATAAGGATATATCTATAAAAATTTTAGATCATTGGCCCACTCTGAAAACCAAATTCTTAGAGATTTCTACTAACTGCTCAAATTGGCTAGACTTGTTCTTGCTGTTAGAGAGTGTATGCCCTTAGCTCAAATTAGATTGGTGTTCTGATACATTAATTGTAAAATGAGTATAAGTACATAATTGTTTCATGTTATAATTGGTGTGTTTCTGTGTAATTACCCCTTAAACTGGACACTTATGAGACTCATGTTAGTTTAGAATGTTCTCAGCCATTGGATAGACTTGGGGAGTTTATCTTGCCAAGGCTGAAATCAACTGCTGGTAGTTTAGGTTTCCATAAGAGAGAGTGCATCCCCGATCATTCAATTTGTCTGACAAAGGGGCTGATCCTATCATTATGATCACCCACTCAGATGAATTCTCAAACTGTCCTAACATACCCAGGTTTTGACCCCTCTAAGGATCTCACTGATTGGCATATCAAAGACAATCCAATTCGACACCTAATGTAGTATCATAATCGAGTCTAGGGGTCAGGTGTAACATTCTAGTTTTGCCCACCTATTTCCAAGGTCTAGGGTAATACTGGAAAATTGGTCTGGTTCAGGGTTTCAATAAAACCCACACTGCATGTACCTCAGCTCTCACCCTAGTAGCTGAGACAAGTCACCCCAACCAACTTGGTGGTACATCAGTGTCAGCATTGGCAGGATAAATTTCCCCAGATCTATTCAACGGCTGTGAAGAATCTAAACTAACTCGAGTCTCATATGTGTCCAATTTAAGGGTATTACACAGAAACACACCATAATAACATAAATCAATTATGTACTTTATTCAATTACAATAAATGTCAAAAGACACATCAGTTTGATTGGAGCTAAGCACATAACTGTCTAACACTAAGGTTGCTTGTGAAGAACCTCCCAGAGGATAAGGGAAAGTTCCTTAAGCACACCGAAAAATATATGAATGTCGAGGAAACACTTCACGCACACGAAAAGCTTGTCAAAGTCAGAAAGAGGAAGGAACGTGATAATGGCCAAGGCAAAAGATGTAGTAAGCACAAGAGGTCGATCTCCATTACTCTTTCAAGAATCCATAATAAAACAATTCTATAATATATCAGGATATATCTATAAAAATTTTAGATCATTGGCCCACTCTGAAAACCAAATTCTTAGAGATTTTTACTAACTGCTCAAATTGGCTAGACTTGTTCTTGCTGTAAGACAATGTATGCCCTTAGCTCAAATCAGATTGGTGTACTGATACATTTATTGTAAATGAGTATAAGTATATAATTGTTTCATGTTATAATTGGTTGTTTCTGTGTAATTACCTCTTAAACTGGACATTTATGAGACTCATGTTAGTTTAGAATGTTCTCAGCCATTGGATAGACTTGGGGAGTTTATCTTGCCAAGGCTGACACTAATGTGCTGCCAAGAAGGTTGGGGCAGCCTGTCTCAACTGCCAGGGTTGGACCCAAAGCACATGTGGTGTGTGTTTGTTTGAAACACTGAACCCAGACCAATTTCTAATTATGCCCTGGACCTTGGAGACTGGTTGGAAAAATTGGAAAGTTAGTCATAACTCCTAGACTCGATTATGGTACTGCACTGGGTGTCAGATTAGGTTGTCTTTGATATGCCAATCAGTGAGATCCTTTGGAGGTCAAAATCTGGGTATGGTAGGGCAGTCTGAGAATTCACTCAAGTGGGTGATCATAGTGACAGGATCAGCCCCTTTGTTGGACAAAGTGAATGATCGGGACTACACTCTCTGATGGAAACCAAAACTGCCGATAGTCGATTTCAAACTTGTTTGAGATTTGTTTTGCAAAATATATTTATATGATATATATTATGTTTTAAGGTAAAAGGTTTGCAAAAGGTCTTAATTCCCGGGACCCATCCGAGAAGAGAGTGCGACACTGCTCTTTGCAGCCAGGGGAGAGGTCCTTCCTTGTCGGGCAGCATTTGATCATTAAGGGCTGAGAGATTAAGTGTAAAAGACCATTAAGAGTTGTTTTACTTGATGGGCTATATCTCACTTAAGTCCTTTGTCCTTGGGCCTTCATAGGATGGTTGGACTCAATGATCATTTACTGTAAATGTTGGGCCCATTAAGAGCCCATACTGATGGACTCAGGGGTTCACACTGCTTGATAGTGAATTTGGCCAAGCCTTTCCACAGAGGTTGGGACGAACCCATGTAGGCTTATGTGAGGTCATTGTTGGGGTCCAATGCTAAATAAAGTGTACCTAAATGGGCCAACAACAAACCAAGGATGTGAGCCACTTGCTTATTAGGCCTAAAGGCCATGATTAATTGGATTAATTAGGGTGTCACATGATAGCTTAAGAAGTCGTTTTATATGGGTGAATATGGGTTTGGATATGGGTCTAGATCAGCCATTAGGATAAGAGGATAAGTCTTATCCACTTAGCGAGTTCAAATCCAAATAAATAATTGGATTAGGAATCTCCAAATTTGATTAGGAGTGGTTATCCTTAAGGCTAAAAAAAGAGGAGATCGAATATGCTCCAGTTTACTCTACTCTTAATTCTCTCTCTCTCTGTTCTTTATGCCTCAGAAACCCTAATTCGACCTCCCCTTCTTGGACTGATCTTGATCAGTTCCACCTCTGATTTTTGGAAGAAAAATACAGAGAAAATTCGTGCTCACCTCCCTTGTACGATCCAAAGTGTTGGATTGTAGTTTTGTTGAAAATTGTGTTGCTGAATCGGCTTCAATTCAAGCTGTGCCATCTTCAGGGGAAGTTGGTTTTGGGATTCAGTTTGAGTGTGAACTATCACTTTGGGAGCTACTTTTGTGGAATCCGTATCAAGTATACTTCTCCATTCTTTTTGGTTTCAGATTTAGTCTGGTTTCAATGGAAGAACGATTCTTGAGAAATGCAGCTTTTTAAAACTAGGAATACAATTCCCTGAAGGTTGCAAGAAAATTTTTGAAATTTTGCCCAACCATCTGGCATGGTTCGGCCATCCATATGATGGATTTCACCTTCCTTCACTTGCCGATTTGAGTTTTGGTTAAAATCCAGTTTGGTTCATTCCAAGGGATGAACCTGGCTCCGATACCACTGTTGGAAGGGTTAGGATTCATCATATGGATGGCCGAACCATGTTAGATGGCTGGGCAAAATTTCAAAAAATTTACTAATCCTTTTGGGAATCAAATTCCCTATGTTTTGAAAAATTGCATTTTTCAGAATTGGTCTTGCACTAAATCAAACCAGATTTGAAACCAATCAAAGAGGAAGATTTATACCTGATATGGATACCACAAATGCAGATCCTAAGGTGGCACAGTGTGTAGGTGAAGCTGATTCAATAACACAGTTTTCAGCAAAATTACAACCCAACTACTTGGATCGAACTGGGGAAGGTGAGCTTGAAGTTCCTCTAAATTTTTCTTGCAAAAATGAGAAGAAAACTGATCTCCATCTGTCCTTGAAAGCCTAGGTCATGACAGAGTTTCATGGAAGACAAAAGAGAAGAAGAGAGAACAAGAAATAGTGGTATTCATGTCTGGTTCACCCTCTTCTTCTTTTATCTCTTTATGGAGCACTTTTCCTAATCAAATTAGGAGATTATCCAAATCTAATTTGGATCTGGACTCTAATAAGAGATAAGCCTTATTCTCTTAAGAGGATTGGTGCTCTATACCCATTACTTAACCTAGATTCGACTTAGAGCACATGACAACTTAATTTGTCATGTGACAACTTACTTAATCTTATTGATTATGGGCCTTAGGCCCATTTTCTTCAAAGGCTCATGACCCAAGAAGTTGTATGGCCAGCTTAGGCCAGATTTGTATGGTGTGGAACCCCACATTTACACTTAAATGATCATTGAATTCAGCCATCCTATGAAGATCCAAGGATAATAGACTTAAGATAAAGACCATTAGGTAATCAACCCTATAATGGTCTCTTACACTTAACCTCTCAACCCATAATGGTCACAACACTATCCAATAGGGAAGGACCACTCCCCTGGTTGCAAGGTATAGTGTCACCTCTCCTTGACAGATCCATTGCCGGTAGTTTAGATTTCCATCAGAGAGAGTGTAAGCCCAATCTTTCGCTTTGTCTGACAAGGGGGCCGATCTTAACATTAGGATCACCCACATAGATGAATTCTCAAACTGCCCCAACATATCCAGGTTTTGACCCTCAATGGATCTGATTGATTGGCATATCAAAGACAGCCCAATCCAACACCAAGTGCAGTACCATAATCAAGTTTAGGGGATATGTGTAACTCGACAGTTTTGCCCATCAATTTCCAAGGTCCAGGGAATAACTAGAAAATGGTACTAGTTCAATTTTTCATCTAAACACATACTACATGTGCTATGGGTCTAACCCTAGCAATCGAGACAAGCTGCCCCAATTTCTTTGGAAGCATATCAGTCTCAAAAGATATATATATAGGATTGCCAATTTTCCCCATTTGCCCAATCCCCGTGGTGATCCACCTCGAATGGGGCGGGGATGGGGATGATTTTCCCCTATGGGGACGGGGATGGGGAATTTTCATCCCCATTAGTGGGAATGTGGATCCACACTAATATATATGTGTATATGTATGCATACGTTGTATATGTATATATGTACATATACATCTATATATTAATATTTTTAAAAATATGGTTGAATCGTTTCTAATAGGATTGTAAATTTTATTTGTTTAAATAAAACTAAAAACAAAAACAAAATGTTTAACATTATAAAAAATCACGGGGAATGGGTATCCCCATGGGGATGGGGTTCCCCATTGGGACGGGGATAGGAAGTTTCATGAGGAAGGCTCCCCATCCCTGCCCCACCTTGTTGCCATTCATATATATATATATATATATATATATATACTAGTAATTATGCACATGCCTTGCATGTAAGATTGGAATCCGGAGTGAACAAATTCATTATCACACACAAATGGTCGATTCGCATATATCCCTTATCTCCCCACTGAGTGCCCCACGAATTCTTGAGTAGCCAGTACTTCATGCCCTCTTCACTTGTACCATAACCAACCACTGTAACAGCATGGTTTAAATCAGTTCCACATTCCCCTGTAAAAACACCAGTTGAGTAGAAGAGGAAGTCGTTGGAACTAGCGCCTATGGCGACAGAAACTGGTTGCATTGCTACTGCCTTCAATAACTCATTCTCCATCAAATGATGGGACGTCCACATATCCACTGATACTTGCTGCATGGGATGCTGATTTCTCTGTGTCGCACATTCCCTGCACTCCTCTGAAAGGGTAGTTTTCTTCGCTGTTAATGCCTCCAGTTTGTTGGATATATTGGAAAGCAGTATCCATAAAACCACCGTCACAGCCATTATTTTCGGTGTTGCAGTCTACCAGCTGTTGCTCAGATAGAGAAATTTGTTGGCCTTTCTTGATTTGGATAATCCCTTCTATTGCTGCCACTGCCGAGAATACCCAACAACATCCTATATATATTGAATTGATTGCTTTGTTAGTGAATTGTACGTATTGTAATGCTTTTTACCCTAGTTGCACTTGCACCCCAAGTTGAAAGAATCTATGCGCTCGGCATTGTTCTTGAATATGTTGAAGCGTTTCTCCTTCTCTACATTGTCTTGGTATACAACTCCATGGCGAGCCATCCATTGCTCAAACCTCTCCAACATAGATGCTTGTTGGAGAGTGCGGGCATTGGCTTGAGAAGTAGAAGCTCCTAAAATGATGATCAATAGCGAGGCCATGGCACAGGTTATGAGTTGGCACGCCATTGTCGTCTGAAGTAGCTGATAACTATATATATATATATGATGATGAATAAGAGGAGAACAAATTAAAGGCTAAGTAATTGAGGATCCATGTCCAATTCCTTTGGTGGTTTTCATTTATATAGAGTTTGCATGCATGTGCACTTCCCCAAGGAAACTATGTTAATTTCCTTGCCGTGCAGGGGGTGTTTGACTTATAACATTTATCATTTATATAGACAGCATTCCTTATCATTCCAATCAATCCAGTAGTGCAGGGTGACTAAAAATTTTCTTGAAGTAATTGGAGAGTCTAATTTAAACTATATATAGCATTGATTAAGAACTTTCTTCATACGAGAGTGTGGCAAGAATTACCTGCTTAAATTGGGGGATAACATCGTATCAAAGAAGAAAAAAAAAATGGCCGGGGGTCATATTTTCTTGCACTTTGGAAACGGAACCGTGACAAAAGCTACTTAATTTGCTTATTCTTATACAGTTATACTTGCATTCGGTCAGTCACAAGTGTCCATTTACATGTGTAAGACATACATCATATAAAACAGATGTGAGTATGTGACTGACAAAGGCTATTAGAATAAAAGTAAGTATTTGAGATGGTCTAGAGTTGGAGAATAAGGTTGTGTTTGATGTTTCCACTTTCTTCTTCAATCATTTTCGGTTGACCCATTTGTTCCTCCAAGTTGTAGGACAATGGTTTAAGAATCCGATTGAACAGGTTGACCCTTCAATCATTTTCGGTTGACCCATTTGTTCCTCCAGGTTGTAGGTCAATGGTTCAACAATCCGAGTTGAACAGGTTGACCCGTGATGTCGTCACATATATAAGTTAAGAAAACTACAAACTGAGACTAATGCTGATGAGGTTCCTCGGCTTTTGCATTCAATTAATTGGAGAGTCCAACTTGAAACCGTAACATTCATTAAGAACTTTCCTGATCATGTCATATGAGAGAGTGGCATCTATTACATGCGCAAATTGGAGAACATATTTTCTAGCATAGGGGACGCAATCATGATCAATGCTACTCTTTCCTAGACCACAAACTATTCAATGTTTAATGAGTTCGAATCTATTTTTTTCTAGTCTTGTACTTCCATTCACTCTCTGACAAGTGTCCATTTACACGTATATAAACACTCGTATAGATGAAAATACACATGTATTGATAAGTGATCGATGAGGGATGGTCTAACCGTTCAGTTATGAAGAGCCACGTGATTAGCCCGAACCATTTAATGACACCTCAGTGCCATTTGGAGGCAAGTCGCACCTGCCAGGTCAGCCCAAGCCAACCAGCTTGACCTGCATCTCGACTAATGGAAGACCAGCAGATTGCTCCACAGCGATGTGGAGCACATCACCTCGGGAGAACGAGCCAGTGACTTTGGATGCCAACTTGACCTCCCGGACCGGGTTGCCAATGACTTGAGTAGTCGACCGACCTCTGGGTTACCAACATACATGATGCATTGTTTTTATCTGATGAGTACGCCTATCGGTTCCTAAACAAATGGCGGAACGTTGTCCATGCCTTCTCAAGGTACTCGTGATCCATTGCATTTTATCTCTCTAGTTCCTATAGTCTCCCTTCGCTTTCATACTCACTAAACTCGACTAACTCAAGCATTGGAGTGACTACCTCAAGTCAAAACCCCCAGGTACTCTAATATCTTTCTTCTTGCAGATCGGTCTGTCAATCTCAACACCACTCGTCCGAGTTGTCCTCTAGTAGGGAAGTTAGGCGATTCGACCACCATCAATTGAAACCATATGTGGGAACCAAAATGAAAAAGCCAATTCAACCTCTCACCACATTAGTCATAACCCAGCATGTCTTCCCCAAAGAACAACCAAAATGAAGGAACCTCCATTGGGGGGCAAACGTAAGTAGTCGAGCCATCGGCGTTCCTACCAGTGTAGATCATTTACAGTTTCAAGAGTTGATGTTGTATGTCTGAAGCATTGACCTGCGCATGTAGTCCTGGAAGCAGCACTTCACTACTCTTGGGCCAATGCAGCCCAGATGTCATTGCAGACGCAGCCACCACCCAAGAACCAGAATGTCAACAAGTCAGTAACCCCACCGGATGACAAATGTTGTCTTCTCAACGCCTCAAAGAACCTTGCTAGGAGTTGGACTTCCTAAGCACAAGACACCACTTATGCCCCTAACGTGGAAATTAGTAGGGCAACCACCTCGGTTAGGTTGGACAACATGGCCTCGGCATTGGGGTCCAAGCAAAACAGGCGTAGGAGGCACCCAAGGCATAATCCCATCAAGAGCCGACTCGGTCCTTAGGTGGATGGTCGTCAGACAAGCCCGCCTAAAGAACAAGAAGTCAGTCTGTCAAACACCTTGACTGCTCCTTAATTCATTCGGGCTTTGCCCCTTTCGGCCAAGATCCTTGCTAAGCCCGGGCCTAAAAATTTTTTAGCCTCGAACCTAGAGACTTAGGACTAAATGACTTACATCGTTGACCACATCAACAAATTGTAGGCTTTGATGTAGCTGCATGAAGAAAATGAGGCAAGAAAGTGCCTCGCCTTCCCAACCATATTCCGCCAGGCTACCCAAATGTGGTACTCAAGCTTGGCCCGGGCTCCACTAAGACCTAGGACCAGATTGTCAACCTGTTTATGACACACTTTGCTACCTACCGATGTCACTCGAAGACATCCAACTACCTAATTACGGTATACCAGTGTTCTGTATATCCAGAACCATGACCCCACTATACAGATGACTGCAACAATCCACGACGTCTGAGACCCCCACCTGAGAAGGTTGCTTGTGAAGAACCTCACAAAGGATAAAGGGAAGTTCCTTAAGCATTACCAAAAATATATGAGCATTGAGGAAATGCTTCATGCACACGAAAAGCTTGTCGGAGCCGGCAAGAGAAAGGAACGTGATAATGGCCAAGGCAAAAGAATTAGCAAGCATAGTTGTAGAAGCAACAGGTCGCCTAAGTGCTCCAAGTCACTGAAATGCTGATTCAAGTCATCCCTTGCCACTCTAGGTCGTTGACAAGACGCTTTAGGACTCCCCCCATTGGCAGTTGACCTGGAAATAGAGTTGTTCACAGGCCGGGTTTTGGACCTGACTTTACACTATGTCATGCTCGGGCTTCGGGCCGGGCTCATTCAAATTTTGGCAAAAGCTAGGCCCGAGCCTGGCCCATGAATAGGTCTACCTGGAACTGCTCCCAAAGCTCGGCGTGGATAGAGCTCACCCATTGGAAGATGTCATCCTCGTGTTGATCTTAGATATTGAGCCCAAGAAGACAATCCAGATTGGGCCACAACTCGATGAACCTCCACGCTTCTAAATTAGTAAGTTTTTTACATTCAAATATTGATGTATTTTCCTGGTTGCGTGTCGGCATGCCTAGCACAGACCCCTTTGTTATTACCCATAAATTTAATGTAGTTCCCTTGGTTATACCTATAAAGTAGAGGAAAAGGAAATTCACCCGAAAGCGGTGTAGGACAATTGACAAGGAGGTTGGGAAGGTCCTCAAATGTGAAGTGGCATATGTGTGTCGGCTATACAGACCTGAAACAAGCTTGACCAAAGTATATCTTCCCACTCTCAAGGATAGATAGACTAGTTGATTGCACCTCGGGATTCAGGCTGTAGAGATTCATGGACGTCTATTCTGGTTTCTAGATGATCTAGATGGATCCAGCAGACCAAGAGAAAACAACTTTTGTAATCTAGATGGATCCAGAAGATCTAGATAGATCAAGCATAGTTGTAGAGGCAACAGGTCGCCTAGGTGCTCCAAGTCACTGAAATGCTGATTAAAGTCATCCCTTGCCGCTCCAGGTCATTGACAAGACGCTTTGGGACTCCCCCTATAATGTACAAAAACTACACACCATTGAACGCGAGGAGGGGGAAGATCTTAATGAATATTAAATCATTCAATTGCTTGAAGTGGTCAAATCACTTGAAGGGAAATTCGGAGAATAGGAATCCGGACCAGTATTGCCACTATCACAAGGAGAGGGGGGGGGGCATTTGTGGAAATTCATTAAGGAGGACCAAGCTGCTGAGGAACCCACAAAGAGACCAGCCCCAACAGAATGAATGGGCACTCATTGGGATGATCAACAAGTGCACAGGTGGGTCAATAGTAGAGGCTAAGGACACAACTTGAGCAATGACAAAGTGAAGCCCTCCAAGAGAATAAGGATAGAGGAGGTGATTTATTTCATCGATGATGACAAGAAAGGGGCTCACTAACCCATGATGACGCGATCATAGTGAGGTTGATCATCCATAACTATGAAGTGAAGCACATCTTGGTGGACAGTGGAAGCTCGATGGACATCTTATTCATGGAGGCATTCGAGAAGATGAATCTACAAAGGAAGTATTTCTTCCGTACTAACATGTATCTGGCTGGTTTTAGTAGGGACATCGTCTAACGTCTAGGAAGGATTAAGCTGTTTGTTATAGTGAGGACGATGCCGAACAAGATTTCATTTGACCATAATCTTTTGGCCGTGGACACACCTTCATCATACAATGCTATTCTTTGTCGCCCTATGCTGCACACACTTTGAACCTTGGTAACCACATACTACATGGCCACAGAATTCCCCACTAAGAATGGAATTAGGGTAGTGTATCTAGAGTCCCGGAAATGTTACATGGTGGCCTTGAAAGGCAAGGAAAAGTGGTCATTGGTGGTCGACCTAAAATTGCTCCCAGAGCTCGGCAAGGATAGAGCTCACCCATTGGAATATGTCATCCTGGTGTCGGTCTTAGATACCGAGCCCAAGAAGACAATCCAGATTGGTTCATGACTCAATGAACCTCTACGCTCTAAATTGGTAAGTTTTTTACATTCAAATATTGATGTATTTTCCTGGTCACCTACTGACGTGCCTGGCATAGATCCCTATGTTATTATCCATAGACTTAACGTAGATCCCTTGGTTAGACCTTTAAAGCAGAGGAAAAGGAAGTTAACCCTAGAGAGGTGGAGGACAATTGACGAGGAGGTTGGGAAGCTCCTCAATGCCGACTTTATCAGAGAAGTAGAGTACCCGAGATGGATAACGAATATGGTGATCGTGAAAAAGGAAAATGAGAACTGGCAAAGGTGCGTCGACTATACAGACCTGAAACAAACTTGCCCAAAGTATATGTTCCCACTCTTAAGGATGGACAGATTGGTAGATGCCACCTCGGGGTTTGAGCTGCTGAGATTAATGGGTGTCTATTCCAGTTACAAATAGATCTAGATGGATCCAGCGGACGAAGAGAAAACAACTTTTGTAACTGAAATTGGGTTGTATTGTTACAAGGTCATGCCTTTTGGCCTAAAGAATGTTAGGGCGACCTACTTGCGTCTTGTAAACAATTTCTTTTTCAAATTTAATTGGAAATAAAGTAAAAGTTTATTTAGATGATGTTTGTTGTTCTAAAGAATGTTTGCTACTCTAAGAAAATATAACCTGAAGCTCAATCCAAACAAGTGTGTCTTTGGGGTCACATCGGACAAGTTCCACAATTACATAGTCACTCAATGTGGCATTGAAGCCAACCCTGAGAAACTTAAAGAAATTTTAGATATGTAACCAAGTGAATGTAAAGGCAATTCTAAATAGTTTATCCCTCAGGAAGGAGGTCGGTGTGAGGAATGTAGAGGCATGTACTGACTCCTAGCTCATGGTGAACCAAGTGAACGAACATTATGAAGCTCAGGATCCTTCAATGTTTAAGTACTTGGTGAAGGTGTGTGAGCTAATTAGACAGTTTCATACTTTATCCATCCACCAAATACCGAGATCCAAGAAGGCATAGGATGACGCGCTTTCATAGCTGCCGGCTCTACTGAAAACACCAAGAGGACAACATACGTAGAAGACTTGTTGCGCCCCAACATAGAGAGGGCGATAGAAGAGGAGATGGCTCCTGTACAAGTCATAGAACTGAGCAAGATGGATTCACTTTTCGTGTATCTACATGGTGGGTGTCGAATCCAACAAAAAATAAAAATCCTGCTCAGATTAAATATTTTTGTATATAGTGATGAGCAAGGTTGTCTCCACAAGGATTGGGTGGATTTATTTCCAAGAAAATGAAATAGGGGGTTGTTGTAAAGATAAGGAAAATAAAATGAAATAAAATAAAGCAAGGATTAAATCGATGGGAGATAGCTTCTGGTTGAAGGGACAAGTTCAGCCTTGATTCTTATCATTGATCATCGATGCAAGGATAAATTTATATGTTTATGAATAAATTGGTTATAGCCATTAACAAGCTCTAACAGCCAGCCTCTACTCGTATTTCTCAGCAACCAAAACAAGATCTTTGATTGCTTCTCTTATTAATAGACAATCCTAAACAAGCTCCTTGGATTTAATCTATTAATAGCATTAAGAGGGGAGAGACCCAATTCTGGTCAGTAATCTCACAAGCTTGGACCATTTAAACCAGATCATATATCCTCCTAACATAAATCGAAAACTTGTCCATAATCAATTTATGTTAGTTTCCACCATGATTAAACTTACCAATCATATACGAAATTAGAAGTTCAATCGGCCATAGATTATTCTCATTGAATGAGCAAGGGATCCTTCTTGCTTAATCAATAAAAATAATCCTCACAGGAAATCGCAGAAAACATATGAATACCTATAAACAATGAACTGAAATAAAAATCAATTAGATCTCACAATGTTTAAGAATCAAAGCTTCCATAACCTTTCAACCAGAAATCAAAAGCTTACACACACTTCATGTAGAAATCGTAGCTTCCAGATGAGGGGGGCGGACGTATTCTGCTTCTTTTCTCCCTTCTTGCTGAATTCTTGTTTCCAATATTTGATGATGCCTCCTTGCTAGTCCGCCCACCTTTTTATAGCCTTAGGGGCGTATTCTGCAGGGCTCTGAATAGTTAGTACAAAAGAAGAGAAACAAGGAAGAACAAGTAAAGCCGAACTTACCACCATGATTTGATGAAGAGTTGTGCTCTCCAAGAGCTGCTGGTGTGGCTACTGGCTTCCTTCCTAATACCGGGGAGACTCACACCCTGGGCAAGCTGCTCGGCCACCCCCTCTGTCTCAAGGGTGCCTTTTGGCCGAATCAACCATTGTGGCACATAAACACTGGCCGAGCCCTTAGTTGAAGGATGTTCCGGAGTGTCCCCCCTCTGTAATGAGAACCACTCGAGTTGAGTCGTGGCCTCCTCGGAGTCAACTACCACAACTTCCTCTATGTACCTTGGCCTCTTCCTCTATTGAGGGGTGCATTCTATCGAATGGCGATGAAGCTCCATGGAAGAAGGAGCCCTAACGAGCACCTTGGTGTTCGACCTGGCTGATAGGTAGTAATACCCCTACTTATGCTTCTTCAAGTGGAGAGTATCTAAACATCGGTAGGGTAATCTCAATATCCTTGAGAGTGCATTTGCAGAGCAACCCGACCAGATACAAAAATGAGTTCGGCAACAACTAAATAGGTAGGACTCGATGCCACCTCAAGACGACCACTACCCCCAGATCTAAAGGGAACCTAAGGCTGAAAATAAAACTATGGATGCACACACAAATCTCCCCGGGACGGGCCGAAGTGGCCCTCTCCCTGACCCTAGGACACCTCAGTTTGTTCTCTTTGGGAATGTGGTACACTTCTCAGATCTGAGCCAGGTCGGTCGGAGAAAGAGTACACGAAGCAAATAAATAGAAAATAATAAAAAAAAAATAGCTAGGGTTGATAGTGTGATAGTCCAATCCAATCAGGACAAATGCTACATCCCTACGAAACTACAATCTGCAGATCGATCTCCATATGCAATCTCTATCTTCTCTGTAAGCTCCAACGATTTCTCTGATGTAAAAAAATAGAAAAACCTTAATTTCTATTGTTTACATCAGAAAAACTTAATACATTCTTTCTAGAAAAAAAATAATTAATTACAGACCAAATAATCAAATTAATAAATTTGGTGTGCACCGATCTTGCCACCATCAAGAGTTCGATCTCCAACACACTTTCAGGAATCCATAATAAAATAATTCTATAATATATCAGAATATATCTATAAGACTGTTAGATCATTGGCCCACTTTGAGAACCAAATTCTTAGAGATTTCTGCTAACTGCTGAAATTGGCTACACTAGTTCTTGCCGATTTGAGTTTTGGTTCAAATCTAGTTTGGTTTAGTCCAAGGGCTGAACCTGACTTTGATATCTCTGTTGGAGGGTTAGGATCCATCATATGGATGGCCAAACCATGCTTGATGGCTGGGCAAAATTTCAAAAATTTATTAATCCTTTTGGAAGTTGAATTCCCTATGTTTTGAAAAACTGTATTTTTCATGATTGGTCTTGCACTGAACTGGACCAGATTTGAAACCAATCAATGAGGGAAATCTATACTTGATATGGATACCACAAATGCAGATCCCATGGTGGAAACTCATGCCCAAATCAGTCCCAAAGCCATTCTCCACTGAAGATGGCGCAGTGTGTAGGTGAAACTGATTCAACAGCATAATTTTCAGCAAAACTACAACCCAACTACTTAGATCGAAGTGGGGAAGGTGAGCCTAAAGTTCATCTGATTCTTGAAAGCCTAAGTCGTGATAGGGTTTCTTGAAAGACAAAAGAATAGAAGAGAGAACAAGAAAGAGTGGTGTTCTACTCTAGTTCACCGTCTTCTTCTTTTATCTCTTTATGGAGCACTTTTCCTAATCAAATTAGGAGATTATCCAAATCTAATTTGGATCTGGAATCTATTAAGAGATAAGCCTTATCCTCTTAAGAGGGTGGGTTCTCTATACCCATTTCCTAACCCAAATTCGACCTACAGCACAAGACAACTTAATTTGTTATGTGACAGTTTACTTAATTTTATTAATTATAGGCCTTAGGCCCATTTCCTTCAAAGGATCACGACCCAAGATGTTGCATGGACAACTTAGGCCTAATTTGTATGGTGTGCGACCCCACAATGATCTCACATAAGTCCACATGGGTTCAGCCCAGCCTTTATGAAAAGGCTTGACCGAATTTATTGTTAAACGTAGTAAACCCATGACCACATCGCTTTGGGTTTAATATGGGTCCAACATTTACACTTAAATGATCATTGAATTCAGTCATCTTATGAAGATCCAAGGATAATGAACTTATGTAAGATAAAGACACTTAGAAAATCAATGCTGTAATGGTCTCTTACACTTAACCTCTCAGACCATAATGGTCACAACAGTACTCGACAAGAAATGACCTCTCCCTTTGCTGTAAGGTACAATGTCACACTCTCTGTTTGGATGGATTCGGAGAATTAAAACATTTTGCAAACATTTTTCATAAAACATTAATATAATTCCGAGAATTAAAACCTCCTGTGAGGTACATTGGCGGTAGTTTAGGTTTCCATTAGAGAGAATGTAAACCTATCATTTACTTTATCTTACAAAGAGGCTGATCCTAGTATTATGATCACCCACTCAAATGAATTCTCTGACAAAGGACACAACCATGACAAAACGCTACAAATTATGATCACTTTGTCTCACTTGGTCGTGTCTCGATTATGGAGTATAATTAAGTTGATAAGGAGCGGACTGTGGAGATTGCTCATTTGATGATGGATGATCTAAAACAGAAGCGCCATTACTCAAGTGGTAAATTAATGTTGTGTTTTCTTATCTTCTGCACACAATTACGGCCTACTGCTGCATATATAATTTTGATTTCTAACTTGTCTTCAAAGTCCAGTGTAAGCTAGCGCACACACAGATATAATCCCCCTTAAATCACACTTGTTGGTATCCCAATCTAAGAACTCAAAAGAGTGAGGGCTGACGTCAGCCCTTAACCTAATCCCCCTTGGCCCAATATTAAACTAATTAGGACAAACTAAGTAAACCAAAAAATCCCAATGTAACCCTCTTGACCCTAGAAATTGACGTAAAGGCCATTATTGCAACTTTAAAATTACATTTTTTCTACTGAGATGTCAGACTAGAATCTGATATGAACAAATTTGAGAATAACACCATTGCACGTAAAAAACTAAAAAAAAAAAAAGAAAAAAACAAGGGAACTTGCGAAAGAGTTTCAATCTCAGATTAGAACCAATTGAAAATGCCGAAATTTCTCTCAGTGTTTTCATCCTAGCCTTCAAGAAAAACAGAGCCCTTCTCAGATATCCATCCTTTCGCATCAAGGAGCAGTTACAAGACCTTTGCTCGTCCATAAATCTCAAGAGACACCATTCCTAAGCTCTGGGATCGATTGCTGCTATAAAGTTTAGTCAACTCTACATCAAATACATAAATTTCTTAACCAGCATGGGTACTTTTTCATTCTTGTTAATTAATTTTCGCATTAATCTCCTTTTAACAGAGAGGTGGGATTTAGGTAAATTAACGATTAATCCGAAAAAGCATTCACTCTGCATCGATACTTTTATATATAATATAAATCATATAAAGAAGTGGCATCTATTACATGCGCAAATTGGGGAACATATTTTCTAGCACTTAGAGGACGCAACCATGATGAAAGCTACTATGCTATTGGCTGGACCATAAACTATTCAATGTTTAGTTTAACCAGTCAAATCTAATTTTTTCTAATCTTATACTTCCGTTCACTCTTTGACAATATCCATTTACACTTATATAAACACATATACATGAAAATACACATTTAGAAAGGCTATTGTTCCTTCATTAACTTGAAAGTACATTCCTATATCATTGCAACCACCCACAGCATTAATTGGCACTGATTGCGTTCTATCTGTGCAAAGTCTAAGGCAGTGTTTTAAAACCGATCAAGAGGTTGAGCCACTGGCCCACTGCTGGGTCACAGGTCAGAGGTTCAACCATCCAAATCGGATGGATTAGAGTGTGACACATCATCCGCTATATAAGCGTATAAATTATTTATTATATAATAAAAATGTATAATTACATTTTATATGTAATATATGTATGTATATATATGTTTAGTTCAGGGTCAATTTATATATTTTAGAGTACAATACAAAAACCTCCCTTGAAGTTTTTGACAATCATAAAAACCTCCCTTATAGTTTTATTTTAGCAAAACCTCCCCATAAAATTAACAAATACCTCCCTTCCGTCAATGATCAAGACGGAAAACGGTAAAGAGATGATCATTTTTTTCAAAATACCTATTTTACCCTTTCTCGAATACTGTTCATCTTCTTCCCTGTTCGAACCCAGAAGCAGAGGCAGCAGCGGCACCCCTCTAAATCCGATCACTTCCTCTTCTCTAATCTCTCATCTTCTTTGGCTTCTTGTTCTTCTCCTTTTTCCCTTTCTCTATCTGGTTGCAGCAGTAGATTCGAACTCAGCGTCGATCCACCTTCTCCCACCATCTTTCTTCCCCCTCTGTGCTTCCTCTCTTTTTCTCCATCTCTTTTCTTCTTCTTGTTCCTCCTTCCCCTCCTTTCTTCTCCTTCCCCTGTCGGCGTCCATTTTCGGATCGCTTTCTAGGTTCGAACGGGGAAGAAGATGAAATTCTTTACCACACACCACATTGGTATAGGCATAGGCATAGGGTGCCCTTGGTTTTGAAATTGTGTTTTTTCTTTTTGACTAATGAGTAATGACTACTACATGGCTTAACATGTTTCTCGATTGAAACAACTCCTCAGTCATCAAAATCAAAAGAAAATCTGTGAAATCCAAATTCCTTCTTAACATTAACTCAGAAGTCTCTCTGAATCCACAATTCCACAAACACGAACGAGATCTCAGATCCGAGGTCTTCCCAAGTCCCAACTCCATGATTACCATCTTGTTTTCTTCAGAACTTCTATTTATTATTTTCAGATTATTAATTTCTTTTGTAATCATTTTTAGATCAAAACCAAGGACACCCTTTCTTCCCCTATCGGTGGTAGAAAACAAGGGCGATGGAAGGGGACAATGCTAGAAGAAGAAGAAGAAGAAACAGAGGAAGAAGAAGAAGAAAAGAAGGAGAAGAAGAAGAAGAATGGAAAAGAATAAGAAGTCGAAGAAGATGGGAGAAGAGGAAGAGATCAGATTTAAAGGGGTGTTGTTGTTGCCTCTACTTCTGGGTTCGAATGGGGAAGAAGATGAACAGTGTTCGAGAAAGGGTAAAATAGGTATTTTGAAAAAAATGATCACCTCTTTAACATTTTCCGTCTTGGTCATTGATAGAAGGGTGGTATTTGTTAATTTTGTCAAAAATAGAGGGGAGGTTTTTGCTAAAATGAAATTATAGGGGAGATTTTTATGATTGTCAGAAACTTTAGGGGAGGTTTTTGTATTTTACCCTATATTTTGTTTCAATTTTAATTGCAGCGTTTAACCTGACCTAGTCGTTGAGTCAAACAGGTCGACTATTTATTGCTCAAATTTTTTGGTTTCCATTGCTGTCAAGGTTGGGCCAAGGGCAACATTGTATATATGCTTCCATAGATGAGGGCTAATTGGGTCCGAGGGCTTATCAAGTTGAGGGCCAGAAAGTCTGACTTGTGAAGGAAGAAGCATGTTAGAGGCCCGGGTGTTATCCTAGGGGTGGAGACTCTGACGGTCAAGTTAGTAAGTGCATAACAAGGGGTCGGACGAGATTTGAGAGAGGTAGCTCGAACAAGGTCACCCAGATGCTAGAGAGCTTGAGAGTAGAAAATCAAAGATAGCTTACCTAGGGAGTGACACCACTTATTTATACTTGAGCCTGCCCCCCACTCTCAAGGTTATGGTGGAGATTCGAGTAGGGACCTTGGTTTTGGCTGAAGAGAGTGTAACATTATTATCGGGAGGCACTAAGTGGCATGTTCCAGTGCAGACCTCAGAGATAGCCTTAGCTCAAAGGCACGGAGGTGTCGGCCTCAAATTCTGAGGGCTTCCCTTAGTTGCTTTGGTGGCATCTGCTTTGTTGATGACTTTGCCTCTTGAGAAAGTTATAATGGGCCAAGGGCTCGGTACCGCACCTTGTACAGGTATGAGAGGCTCGTGCCCCCTGATCATGTGCCTCACAAGACAGGTGTCGGAGTCAATGAGTCGTGACCGTATGTGGGATGGGCGTCAGTTCGTCTAGGTTGGGTTACTTCTGGCCCAGAGCCGGTGGACGAATTGGCTTGATCACTCAGTGTCGTTTTGCACTACCAAGGTCGATGATGCGTGTCACGCATCGGGTTGGGCTGTCAAGTCGGCTGCTCCGCGGCCTTTAGATCCGAGAAGATCTAAGCTGTCTGTTTCCCTATAAATAGGGCGCTAGTTGAGGCAAAGATCACCATTTGCCTTCTTCATCCTGAGCTTTCAGAGACCTCATCCATCATCTTAGCCAATCTCCTAACCTTTAGAGACCTCACCAAAACAGAACTGAGGGCCTTGTTCCTAGTCGAGAGGTATAGGAATAGTGTGTCTCCATGAAGCGGCCGAGTGACCAGAGGAGGCGAGGCAAGGTAAGACTTCAGTTCATCAAAGGCTTGTTGGCATTTTTTGGTGCATTGGAAGTCCTTCAGTTTCTTGATGGATCGAAAGAAGGGTAGGCAGCAGTTGGCCGATTTCGACATGAATCGGATGAGGGCAGCCACTTGGTCGATAAGGCTCTGAGTTTCTTTGATCGACCGAGGTGGTGCCATGTAATGTATAGCATGAATCTTCTTGGATTGGCGTCAATACCCTACAACGTGGCGAAGAAGACCAAGAATTTGCCCCAGGTGACGCCAAAAACACACTTACTGGGGTTAAGCCTCATGTAGTACTTCCATAGTGTAGCAAAGGTCTTGGCAAGGTCCGAGGTGTGCTGGTTAGCCTTCATGCTCTTGATAACCATGTTAGGGGTGCAACTTGAGGGGGCTTAACCCGAGCCCAGCCTGGCCCAACACGATTTTTTTTCACGGGTTGGGTTAGATTTTCTAGACCTCGGGTTGGACCTGGGCTTGAAAAAGTAGGTTTTTATTTTTTTCAGGTTGGGCTCGGGTTGAGATCTTAGGTAACCCGAGCCCAGCCCGATGTATTGTACATGTAGTATATAGTTGAATCAATGAATCGTATGTTAATATGTTATTGTGTTGGCTTAATGGTGGTTGTTTAATTAGTAAATTACTAATTTAGTATTAGGTGCCATGTGTCAATTGCCAATGCCATTACTCAAAGTCATTAATTAGTTTCTTAAGTTTCTTTTTCTAGACACATTTCCCTATATGAGACTTTGACGTTTCAAATTCTTTTAATTCAAATGCCATTTTGGCAAGTTGGCAACATTAATTAAGGAAACCCAAAGTTTAAACCGCCAAAAGCCCAAAAGTCCAAAGCGGGTGGAAACTTATTATGGCAAGTTGGCAACATCAATTAAGGAAATCGAAAACAAGTAAAAACTCATTAAATTTTAATGTGGGGCTTTGGCCTTTGGGCTGATTAACCAATTCAAGTTTGGCCCAGGCCCGGGCCCAACCCGAGTGCCTAAAATTTTAGTGCAGGCTGGGTATGGGTTGAATAATTCGGGCTTGACCACGAGCTCGGGCTTTAGGTCCTATTCTTAGGGTTGGGCCTGGGTTGAGCTAAAACCCGGCCCAGCCTGCCTGAATTGTACCCCTAAACCATGTCATTCAAATAGGTTTTGACATTTCTTCCCATATGGTGCTTGAAAACTTTGTCCACAAGCTGTTGATAGGTCGCTTCGACATTCTTCAGGCCGATGACCATGCTAAAGTGACCACTACTATTGTACGATTCCTATTATCTCTTCGAACTCACAGCGCAAGGGAAAACTACTATTGGAAATCTACCTTTTATATCCCGGAATGTCCGAATGTGTGATTTCCCCTAAGCCTTAGCACAGGGTGGCAAAATTTCCTTGCTGTAATTAATTAGAGAGTCCAACTTGAACCATAACATTCATTAAGAACTTTCCTCATGTCATTTGAGAAAGTGGCATTTATTACATGCGCAAATTGGGGGACATATTTTGTAGCACTTAGGGGACGCAATCATGACCAATGCTACTCTTTCCTAGACCACAAACTGGTCAATGTTTAATTAGTTCGATGAGGGGTGATCTAACTGTTCAGTCACAATGAGCCACGTGGCTAGTCTGTACAGTTTAATGATACTTTTGCTATTAGACAGTGTATGCCCTTAGCTCCAATCAAATTGATGTGTTAATACATTTATTGTAAATAAGCACATAATTGTTTCATGTTATGATTGGTGTGTTTCTATATTATTACTTTAATTACTTCTTAAATTAGACATTTATGAGACTCATATTAGTTTAGAATGTTCTCAGTCGTTGGATAGACTTGGGGAGTTTATCCTAACAAGGCTAACGCTAATGTCCTCTCAAGAAGGTTGGGGCAGTTTGTCTCAACTGTCAGGGTTGGACCCGAAGCACAGACTACAAGAAAATTGACTCAAAATACAATTTTTAGCAACAATTGATTAGTGTTGTTGCCAAACCGATGTATTGGCAACAGTTATTCTACAACTGTTGTGAATTGTAACACAACTGTAAGCAACGATCATAAAAATTGTAGTGGCTTAAATTGGGGAGGGATGTCAATCGGTCAAGTTTGTACAAGTTTTGTTTTTATTCAAAATCGATTTAATTGACTATAAGAAGAAGTTGTATTAAATTTTACTTAAATAGTTTTTTATATACTAAAGTTTGAAAAAGTAACTTGAAAATAGAACCATTCTCTTACACCTATATCAAAATTATGAAAATTAAAAAAGTTGTAGAAAACTATGTAAAAGTCATTAAATATTTAAAATGATGAAAAATGTTTGAAAATTATATACTAATAAATAGGAATGACAATTTTTCTTGTCCTTGTTTGGCATTTGATTTCCCCAAGCCCAGAGGGTTTGAAATTGAGATTGCCTTGATGGAGATGGGGATTGATAGTCATACCTAACCAAGGACGAGGATGGGAAGTGAATTCCCTACCCCACCTCAACCCCAATTATATATTAACTTTACAATAAATTAGATTTTTAATTACCAAAATCGGCCTAACAAACTCGTCATTGTAAGGTACTAATTAGGGCTGCAAGTCGGGTGGGTTAGGCTGGGTTTGTGGTCAACCCAAGCCCAATCCTAAGATTTGGGCTCAAACCCAAGCTTGAGGTCAAGTCCAATCTTCCCAACCCGAGCCTAACCCGCATTGTAATTTGATGCATTCGGTTTGGGCTCAAACCCAAGCTGGGCTCAGGATAGAAAATGGACCCATTCTAAAATTATATATGTACGTATGCAAATATGTATACATATATGTATGTATATAAGTGAATATATATGCAAGTATATATGTATATATATAAATATGTATACACGTAAGTACATATCTATATATGTATGTATATATAAATATGTATAATTGGACCACATTCAAGCTACCTCTAGGCCTGTACCCCAACCCAAAAAATAAAAAGCCTAAGTACAAAAAATCCAAATACAGTTGATGTAAAATTTTGTGCTGGATTAGTTTGGACCAGGGTTCAAAATATCAATACGCTCGATATGCCAATAGGGGCATATCAGGCGAATTGATACATTTTTTTACTTTTTTTTTATTTTTTTTTCAAAACCAATTTAAGGGAGCCAATTTAAGGCTCCTCCACCCCTTGAACCGGTCAGACCCCCGATACACCCACTGTAAGGGCATATCGGAGAGGTCCCAAAATAATACATATGCGTATTCATACTTTGAACCTTGGTTTGGACCCACCCAATGTGCACCAAATCGAATTTTATGTATGGTTGTTATTATTTTACAATAATAGATGATCATTTAATGATGAATTTCAAAAACTCACCATTATTATTTAAATAATTCCGTCATTAATTTAAGAAATAAAATCCTTAAAAAAAATAACAAAACAATTGTGCGCATTGAATTTTGCGCGGGCTCCATCTCCCCTCTCAAAATTCCTTCTTATTTAAATGCGAAATTGGATTTGATGCGACCATGCTCACACCGTTCGCATGTGTCCCTTGCAGCCTTTTCTTGAAAATATCTCCCCATAAAAAAAAACAATATAAGTATAGAGATATTCCCAAACGGTCTTTTCGAGCACTGAATCTGTTCTCTTCAAACACAGGCTGCTCTCTCCCTCAAAAAAGCAAGAATACTCGTTCGGCTCTTTCAAATGGGTCCGGATATAGTAGGCATGTTAGGTAAGCACAATGAGTTAGCACGTAATAGCTGTGTGACACATCTCAGTTAATGTGCCTTTCATTCAAACATTTTGCTCCTTTACACAGAAATTATTCATTATTTTATTATCTTTGTCAAAATAATAAAAAATAAAAAATGAAAAAAGAAAATGTAAATGAGTCTCAACTCCCAACATGTTTAGGTTTTTCTTTTTCATTATTTTTATTTTTAATTATTTTGACAAAGATAATAAAATAATGAATAATTTGTATCTAACGGAGCAAAAACGTTTGAATGAAAGACACATTAACTGGGAGATGTGTCACACAGCTATTATGTGTTCACTCATTATGCTTACCTAACATGCCTATTACATCCGTAGTCAGGACCCCTTTTAAACACATTGCTCCCCGCCTCTATCTTCTCTTTCACTCTTCCTGCACTAAACCTGAAACCAGAAGTTTGTTCTCTCTCATCTTTCTTCCAACGATCGCTGCTGAAATCATAGGAAAACCTAGCGTCCCTCTACCTTCTCTACTTCATTGAGTTCACTCCGAATCTAGGAGAAGATTTTGAGAAGAGCAAGAGACTGCAGGAAGAGTCATAGGCTTGGTCCCTAGGGTTTTTTTTTTTTTTTCTTAATCCGATATCAATAATAGGTGGGCCGGTTTTAAATCTCTTACTGATTGCAGATCAAATGGGAGGTTGTCTCTTCAATGCTAAGTTTTTCTTTGCTCTCATAGATGGTGTCTCAGTTTCTATTAACAGGCAAGATTATTCGGCGGCAGCCATTTCATTGCCTATCATGGTCAGGGGTGGGGCAAGGAGTGGAATTGGGAACCAAGGGATGGATAGAGTAATGATGAAAGAAGGGTTGACAGCTTCATCGTGGATACCAGATCCCGTTACCAGCTACTACAAACTAGAAAAAGAGAAGTTCATTGTTCACCTGTTAGAACCATTTTTCTTTTCTTTTCTTTTTACTAGTCTTAGAATGTAATCAAGGGCTTCCCTTATTGTTTTTTTCATAGATTTTGACCATAACCCCTTTTCTCTATTTGCAGTATTGCTTTCCATCCTGACTGTCATAACTCATAAAAAAGGCTCACTCCTGTCTTCCACTGCTTATTAGTTACTAACTCTTGGAAATGGAGAAACGATCAGCAAAGTATTTTATTTTTTCTTGAAACTCTATCGATTTTGCAAGCATTCCATTTCTAATTGGAGGGGGTTTTGCAGGCATTCCACATTATGCATTGGATTTGAGGTCATGCCTAAGAGGTTTTGTGCATTTCTGACTTTTTTTTTTCTGTTATCAATTTTGCATTTGTTTTGGCATTTTTGTCTTATGAGAATAGTCTGTCTATAGATGTTCTACCTATTGTTACTATTAGGAGAAACTCACATTATTGAGTTCCAGATGATTTGAGAACCGAAAATGAGTAAAAATTCATTAGGCTCAATAAATTTTAATGTGGGGCTTTGGGTTTTGGGCTGATTAACCAATTCAAGTTTGGCCCGGGCCCGGGCCCAACCTGAGTGCCTAAAATTTTAGTCCGGGCTGGGCTTGGTTTGAATAAATCGGGCTTGACCTTGGGCTCGGACTTTAGGTCCAATTCTTAGGGTTGGGCCTGGGTTGAGCTAAAACCCAGCCCAGCCCGCCCGAATTGTACCCCTAAACCATATCATCCAAATAGGTTTTGACGTTTCTTCCCATATGGTGCTTGAAAACTTTGTCCACAATCCATTGATAGGTGACTTCGACATTCTTCAGGCCGAAGGGCATGCTAAAGTGACCACTACTATTGTATGATTCCAATTCTCTCTTCGTACTCACAGTGCAAGGGAAAACTGCTATTGGAAATCTACCCTTTATATCCATGAATGTCCGAATGTGTGCTTTCCCCTAAGCCTTAGCACAAGGTGACAAAATTTCCTTGATGTAATTAATTGGAGAGTCCAACTTGAACCATAGAGGCAATTTTACATAGTCTATCCCTCAGGAAGGAGGTCGGTGCGAGGAATGTAGAGGCATGTATTGACTCTTAGCTCATGGTCAACCAATTGAACGGGCATTACGAAATTCAGGAGCCTTCAATGATTAAGTACTTGCGTAGGTGTGTGAGCTAATCAGACAGTTCGATACTTTATCCATCCAAAAAATACTGAGATCCAAGAAAGCATATGCTGACGCACTTTCATAGCTATTGGCTCCTATGCAAGTTGTAGAACTGAGCAAGTTGGATTCACTTTTCGAGTATTTGCACCATGAAGAGTTGCCCTTAGATCAGAACACAGCTCAGAATGTCAAACGTAAGTCAAATCGCCACATCATAAATGGTAAATAGTTGTGCAAGAAGTCATTTACCCTTCCTTAATTGTGATGTCTCCATCCTAGCGAGGCTGAGTATGTGTTTTGCAAGATCCACGAAAGACTCTATGGTGAACACTTGGGGGATAGGGTGCTTGCTTTGAAGGCCCTCCAACAAGGTTACTACTAGCCAAAAATAAAACTAAAGGTTTAAACTGGGTCATGCCGCTTGCGGCTCGGCATGACACAGCATGACGACATGCGGGCCATGCTAGGCCTGGCAATAACCGTGACTGAGTTGTATAAATTCAGTAAATATAGAATTTTCTTTAAGCATAAACGACCAAACACCCTCACACAGCCTGGCCGAACTTCAACGACCAAACTCCTTGTTGACCAACGATCCCAGCACAATTGCAACATCATGAAAGACCAGATCGACAACAGACGGTCAAGGCCAGAACAAGCCCCTAACGGGCTTCCTGAGAATGATGTCCCCGCCACAAAATGGCAAGAGGACGGCCATCGAACTCCACACACTCTCTTGATTCACAGTCGAAGCAAAGCTAATCGAGGACCACGACTAGCCCAGTCAAAGAGCGTAAAGCTCTCCAAGACCAGATGTCACTGAGCATCCCGACAATGTGGAGAGCTTGGAAGCACCTCAGCCGGCATAAGACCGAGGTCACTAAGCCAAATACCTCGGCTAGCAAGAATCAAGGACAAAGACCTTGGCCAGCAAAGGCCGAAGACCTCCTCGACAAACATGAGGCCGATGCCATAGAACTGAAGACCCCAGTCACAATGTCATGTCCGAAACCTCAACTAGCTAAGAGCAAGTACAGAAGCATGGCCTATGGTTCCTATCGACCAACCTAATTCCGAAGCAGAACATATTAGAAAAGGAAGGGAAAAACAACATAGGGAGTGCTCGAGAAAAAGACCAAACTTCCATTAGTGAATAAGTTGATACAATAATTATGAGGTCGACATATCGAGCTGTGTACAACAAGGATAAGGGAAGAGACAACACATCAACTATCTGCTGGGGGGTCCTAGGCATGATCCTAGGCGTCGACAATGACAACATCTCCATTATCAAGCTCTTTGATATCAAAAGGGCCGAACCCATGAACGACACCAGCCACCTCTGGGAACTGATGCATCACCCTCCGCTAATAGAGAGCCAAATCCTCCTACCAAGAGTCGGTAGCATAGTTGTCCAACTCGTTCTGATGAGCCTTCGAAGCTCTATAATTAGAGACACCCTCCTTCTTTGCCCAAGCAATCTTTGCATCTACCTCCTTGAGCCCCCTCCTTAGCACATCCCGCACCTTCTTGAGATCATGGATGCGTCCCTTCAGCTTGTGGACTATGTTGTCCCTCTCCTCGACTCTGCGCTTCAACGCGACCAATTCTGCCTTCAGTTGGGCATTATCAATCTCTCACGACTCATAAAATCATCACAACCCACAAAGGCGGTCGACAAGCCAATGATCGAACAAACCGACTGTAGGGCTATGAATAGTTAGTACAAAAGAAGAGAAACAAGGAAGGACAAGTAAAGCCGAACTTACCACCATGATTTGATGAAGGCTGTGGCTACTAGCTTCGTTCCTAATATCGGGGAGCATCACACCCTGGGCAAGATGCTCGGTCACCCTCTCCGTATCAAGGGTGCCTTTCAGCCGAATTGACCATTGTGGCACGTAGACATTGATCGAGCCCTTAGCCGAAGCATGTTCCGGAGCATCCCCCCTTTGTGACGAGGACCTCTCAAGCTAAGTAGTGGCCTCCTCACAATTAACTACCACGACTTCCTCTATCGACCTTGGACTCTTCCCTTATCGAGGCGTGCATTCTTTCGAATGGTGTTGAAGCTCCATGGCCCCGGGCTACGTGCTCGAGGTCCTAGCTGCCTATGCCTCCCTTGAGACCGCGACCTTCATATGCCAAGCTCTCTTAGCATTAGCAATGTACGAATCTACAACGTTCAGTACAAAGTTAGAACGAAGTGAAGACAAGATCATAAAAAGAAATGAGAA
Organism: Nelumbo nucifera; assembly: GCF_055504915.1. NCBI lineage: Eukaryota > Viridiplantae > Streptophyta > Magnoliopsida > Proteales > Nelumbonaceae > Nelumbo > Nelumbo nucifera. The sequence goes on from NC_142649.1 coordinate 17,070,056, forward strand.
TGCACAGCCCACGTACCAGACTAGAATTGACCGGCTGAAGGGCACGTCAGCCCAGCCAGGGTCAGCAATTGTGATGATGTGTACTCCTTGATGTGCAGCTATACTATCCTTTTCACAACAGCTATCTCCTCCTTTGACAACTCGACCTTGGAAGGACACTTATCCTTAGTCCTTGGAACATATAGGGCGAGGGAGAATGACCAACCTCCTCGGCACTTCACAAAGAAGAAATCCTCTTTCCAGTGCATAATGGAAGTCAGACCCAATGAGCACCTTCGTGTTCGACCTAGCTGATAGGTAGTAGTACCCCTGCTTGTGCTTCTTCAAGTGGAGAAAGTATCTAAATATCGGTAGGATAAACTCAATATCCTTGAGAGTGTAGTAGCAAAGCAGCCCGACCAGGTATTGAAATGAGTTTGGCATCAACTGAACAGGAAGAACCTGATACTACCTTAGGATGGACACTACCCCGGGACATAAGGGGAACCTAAGGCCGATAATCAAAGTATGGATGTACACACAAATCTCCCTGGGACGGGCTGAAGTGGCCATCTCCTAAATCCTAGGACACCTCAGTTCGTTCTCTTCAGGAATGCAGTACACTTCTCAGATTTTAGCCAGGTCGGTCGGAGAAAGAGTACACGAAGCAAATAAATATCAAATAATCAAAAAAATGGCTTGGGTTGATAGTGTGATGGTCCGAATGCAATCCGGACAAAAGCTACATCCCTACGAAACTGTAATCTGTAGATCGATCTCCATCTGCAATCTCTATCTTCTCTGCAAGCTCCAACGATTTCTCCGATGTAAAAAAATAGAAAAAACCATAATTTATATTGCTTACATCAGAAAAACCTAATACATTATTTCTAAAAACAAAAATAATTAATTACAGACCAAATAATCAAATTAACAAATTTGGTGTGCACCAATCTTCCCACCATCAAGAGTTCGATCTCCATCACTCTTTCAAGAATCCATAATAAAACAATTCTATAATATATCAGGATATACTATAAAAATTTTAGATCATTGGCCCACTCTGAAAACCAAATTCTTAGAGATTTCTACTAACTGCTCAAATTGGCTAGACTTGTTCTTGCTATTAGATAGTGTATGCCCTTAGCTCAAATCAGATTGGTGTATTGATACATTAATTGTAAATGAGTATAAGTATATAATTGTTTCATGTTATAATTGGTGTGTTTCTGTGTAATTACCCCTTAAACTGGACACTTATGAGACTCATGTTAGTTTAGAATGTTCTCAGCCATTGGATAGACTTGGGGAGTTTATCTTGCCAAGGCTGACACTAATGTGCTGCCAAGAAGGTTGGGGCAGCCTGTCTCAACTGCCAGGGTTGGACCCGAAGCACATGTGGTGTGTGTTTGTTTGAAACACTGAACCCAGACCAATTTCTAATTATGCCCTGGACCTTGGAGACTGGTTGGAAAAATTGGAAAGTTACTCATAACTCCTAGACTCAATTATGGTACTGCACTGGGTGTCGGATTAGGTTGTCTTTGATATGCCAATCAGTGAGATCCTTTGGAGGTCAAAACCTGGGTATGGTAGGGCAGTCTGAGAATTCACTCAAGTGGGTGATCATAGTGACAGGATCAGCCCCTTTGTTGGACAAAGTGAATGATCGGGACTACACTGTCTGATGGAAACCAAAACTGCAGATAGTCGATTTTAAACTTGTTTGAGATTTGTTTTGCAAAATATATTTATATGATATATATTATGTTTTGAGGTAAAAGGTTTGCAAAAGGTCTTAATTCCAAGGACCCATCCGAGAAGAGAGTGTGACACTGCACTTTGCAGCCAGGGGAGAGGTCCTTCCTTGTTGGGCAGCGTTCGATCATTAAGGGCTGAGAGGTTAAGTGTAAAAGACCATTAATGGTTGTTTTACCTGATGGGCTATATCTCACTTAAGTCTGTTGTCCTTGGGCCTTCATAGGATGGTTGGACTCACTGATCATTTACTATAAATGTTGGGCCCATTAAGAGCCCATACTGATGGACTCAGGGGTTCACACTGTTTGACAGTGAATTTGGCCAAGCCTTTCCATAGAGGTAGGGACGAACCCATGTAGGCTTATGTGAGGTCATTGTTGGGGTCCAACGCTAAATAAAGTGAACCTAAATGGGCCAACAACAAACCAAGGATGTGAGCCACTTGCTTATTAGGCCTAAAGGCCATGATTAATTGGATTAATTAGGGTGTCACATGATAGCTTAAGCAGTCGTTTCATATGGGTGAATATGGGTTTGGATATGGGTCTGGATCAGCCATTAGGATAAGAGGATAAGTTTTATCCACTTAGCGAGTTCAAATCGAAATAAATATTTTGATTAGGAATCTCCTAAAAAAAGAGGAGATCGAATCTGCTCCAGTTTACTCTACTCTTAATTCTCTCTCTCTCTGTTCTTTATGCCTCAGAAACCCTAATTCGACCTCCCCTTCTTGGACTGATCTTGATCAATTCCACCTCTGATTTTTGGAAGAAAAATATAGAGAAAATTCGTGCTCACCTTCCTTGTACGATCCAAAGTGTTGGATTGTAGTTTTGTTGAAAATTGTGTTGCTGAATCGGCTTCAATTCAAGCTGTGCCATCTTCAGGGGAAGTTGGTTTTGGGATTCAGTTTGAGTGTGAACTATCACTTTGGGAGCTACATTTGTGGAATCCGTATCAGGTATACTTCTCCATTCTTTTTGGTTTCAGATTTAGTCTGGTTTCGGTGCAAGAACGATCCTTGAGAAATGCAGCTTTTTAAAACTGGGAATACGATTCCCTGAATGTTGCAAGAAAATTTTTGAAATTTTGCCCAACCATCGGGCATGGTTTGGCCATCCATATGATGGATTCCACCTTCCTTCACTTGCCAATTTGAGTTTTGGTTAAAATCTAGTTTGGTTCATTCCAAGGGATGAACCTGGCTCCGATACCACTGTTGGAAGGGTTAGGATTCATCGTATGGATGGCCGAACCAAGCTAGATGGCTGGGCAAAATTTCAAAAAATTTACTAATCCTTTTGGGAATCGAATTCCCTATGTTTTGAAAAATTGCACTTTTCAGAATTGGTCTTGCACTAAATCGAACCAGATTTGAAACCAATCAAAGAGGAGGATTTATACCTGATATTGATACCACAAATGCAGATCCTAAGGTGGCACAGTGTGTAGGTGAAGTTGATTCAATAACACAATTTTCAACAAAATTGCAACCCAACTACTTGGATCAAACTGGGGAAGGTGAGCTTGAAGTTCCTCTAAATTTTTCTTGCAAAAATGAGAAGAAAACTGATCTCCATCTGTCCTTGAAAGCCTAGGTCGTGACAGGGTTTCATGGAAGACAAAAGAGAAGAAGAGAGAACAAGAAATAGTGGTATTCTTGTCTAGTTCACCCTCTTCTTTTTTTATCTCTTTATGGAGCACTTCTCCTAATCAAATTAGGAGATTATCCAAATCTAATTTGGATGTGGACTCTAATAAGAGATAAGCCTTATCCTCTTAAGAGGATAGGTGCTCCATACCATTTCCTAACCTAGATTCGACTTAGAGCACATGACAACTTAATTTGTCATGTGACAACTTAAGATAAAGACCATTAGGTAATCAACCCTATAATGGTCTCTTACACTTAACCTCTCAATCCATAATGGTTACAACACTACCCAATAGGGAAGGACCACTCCCCTGGCTGCAAGGTATAGTGTCACCTCTCCTTGACAGATCCATTGCCGGTAGTTTAGATTTCCATCAGAGAGAGTGTAAGCCCAATCTTTCGCTTTGTCCGACAGATCCATTGCCCGCATGCGATGAATTTGTTATTCCGTTTAACAGTAATCATATTACTAAAATTAACAGTATATCCATCAGCACACAGTTTAGAAATAGAAATTAAAGTTCTTCTCAAGTTTTGTACATAAAGACAATGTTTAAGCACAAGTACTCATTCTCTAAAAACTAATTCTACGGTTCCTATTGCCGCAGCTGCAACACTTGCAGTTGTTCCCAAAAATAGTGTCACTTCGCCATCACTCAATCTTCTGCTAATTTTGAACCCCTTTCTTAGATTCCAGGTAGGCAGGACAATTCCTCTTCCAGTGGCCGGTCTGCTTGCAGAAGTGATAGACATCAGATGCCTTGTTCTTCTTCTGCTTCTTAGGTTTGGCAGCTTTCTTCTGGGGCTTCTTTGCCTTTCTCTTTTTCTTGCCCGATTTGTTAGCTTCGGCAAGCATAACCACAGGCTCATCCTTCTTGAGTAGATCCTCGGCTCTCTGCAACATATTGCTGAGTTCCTGGACGCTGACATTCAGCTTATTCATATTATAGTTCATTGTGAACGCATTGAAGGAAGAGGGCAAAGAATTTAGGACGCTGACATTCAGCTTATTCATATTATAGTTTATTCCCGGTAACATCATCTACAAACTAGTAGATGAAGACTCCACACACAAATGGTCGAGAGTGATAACAACAATCATATATATATCAAATACGTACACCTTATATAGGTAAACATTCAGTAGTAGTATATATAATTTAAGTTACACGATCAATGACAAATAGTTAACACTTAATACTTGAGTAATACGGAACATTCAATACAACAAACCCACTCAATGACATCGTTATAACATATTCCTAGAGCAACGTCTTTGTAATTTATATATATAAACTCCGAGCGATATCAATTATCACCATGCATGCATGTATTTATTAGCTAGTATAGCTGATAGATGTTTAATTAGGCGGTAGGATAAGAGGCTTTCATGGCAATGCCACAAAGGCCACCATTTGAGGCAGCAACATCTCGTTGGATTCGCATATATCCCTTATCTCCCCACTGAGTGCCCCACGAATTCTTGAGTAGCCAGTACTTCATGCCCTCTTCACTTGTACCATAACCAACCACTGTAACAGCATGGTTTAAATCAGTTCCACATTCCCCTGTAAAAACACCAGTTGAGTAGAAGAGGAAGTCGTTGGAACTAGCGTCTATTGCGACAGAAACTGGTTGCATTGCTACTGCCTTCAATAACGCATTCTCATCATTTGATGGGACGTCCACATATCCACTGATACTTGCTGGATGGGATGCTGATTTCTCTGTGTCGCACATTCCCTGCACTCCTCACTGTAAGGGTAGTTTTCTTCGCTGTTAATTCCCCCAGTTTGTTGGATATACTGGAATGCAGTATCCATCCAACCACCATTACAGCCATTATTTTCAGTGTTGCAGTCAACCAGCTGTTGCTCAGAAAGGGAAATTCGTTGGCCTTTCTTGATTTGGATAATTCCTTCTATTGCTGCCACTGCCGAGAATGCCCAACAACATCCTATATATATTGAATTGATTGCTATGTTAGTGAATTGTACGTATTGTAATGCTTTGAACCCTAGTTGCCCTTGCAGCCCAAATTATATATATACTTGGTAGAAAAGAAAAAAAAAAAATATATATATATATATATATTGCCACTTACCACAACGGCCTTGGTCTTTGATGGGGGTAACAGCTCCTTTTTCTCTCCAGTCTAGACTTGGCGGAACATCAGTCACATTTTCGTAACTGAAACTGCGGCCATGGGGAAATTTTGATGATGGCCTTTGTTGTGCAAAATTTATGTAGCCATTACGGTAATGCTTTAACTCTTCATCGGTCCGGTCAGCAAATACATTTATGCTTTGCTTGTATGGTCTATCACCAGCCAAGTTGAACGAATCTATGCGCTCGGCATTGTTCTTGAATATGTTGAAGCGTTTCTCCTTCTCTACATTGTCTTGGTATTCAACTCCATGGCGAGCCATCCATTGCTCAAACCTCTCCAACATAGATGCTTGCTGGAGAGTGCGGGCATTGGCTTGAGAAGTAGAAGCTCCTAAAATGATGATCAATAGCGAGGCCATGGCACAGGTGATGAGTTGACAGCTGGCCATTGTCGTCTGAAACAACTGATAATTAACTAGTTATATGATGATGAATAAGAGGAGAACAAATTAAAGGCTAAGCAATTGAAGATCGATGTCCAATTCCTTTTGTGGTTTTCATTTATATAGATCGATCGAGCTGCATTTGCATGCACTTCCCCCCAAGTAGAACAATACAAACTATGTTAATTTCCTTGCCGTGCAGGGGGTGTGGCAAGAATTACATGCGCAAATTAGGGAATCATATTTTCTTGCACTTTGGAAACGGAACCGTGACAAAAAGCAACTTAATTTACTTACTCTTATACTTGCATTCGGTCTGTCACAAGTGTCCTTTATACATCATATAAAACAGATGTGACTGACAAAAACTATTAGAATAAAAGTAAGTATTCAGACTTCATAAAGTTATATGATGATTGAGATGGTCTAGAGTTGGAGATTAAGGTTGTGTTTAATGTTTCCACTTTCTTCTTCAATCATTTTCGGTTGATCAATACAAATTGGCATATTTGATGCTATTTATAATTGACCAATTTAAAAATAGAACTTGTTGACCCATTTGTTCCTCCAGGTTGTAGGTCAATGGTTCAACAATCCGAGTTGAACAGGTTGATAACCCACCCGTGATATCGTCACAAATATAAGTTAAGAAAACTACACATTGAGACAAATGCCGAAGAGGTTCCTTGGCTTTTGCACCCAATTAATTGGAGAATCCAACTTGAACCGTAACATTCAGTAAGAACTTTCCTCATGTCATATGAGAGAGTGGCATTCATTACATGCGAAAATTGGGGAACATATTTTCTAGCACTCAGGGGACGCAATCATGATCAATGTTACTCTTTCCTGGACCACAAACTATTCAATGTTTAATGAGTTCGAAACTATTTTTTCCTAGTCTTGTACTTCCATTCACTCTCTCGCAAGTGTCCATTTACACGTATATAAACACTCGTATACATGTAATTGATAAGTGATCGATGAGGGGTGATCTAACCGTTCGGTCACGAAGAGCCATGTGGCTAGCCCAAACCATTTAATGACATGTCAGCGCCATATGGAGGCAGGTCGCACCCACCAAGTCTGCCCAAGCCAACCAGCTCGACCTACGTCTCGACTGATGGAAGACCAGCAAGTCACTCCACAGCAGAGTGGAGCACATCACCTCGGGAGAATGAGTTGGTGACTTTGGATGACAACTTGACCTCCCTGACCTGGGTAGACAAAGACTTGAGTAGCCCACCGACCTCTGGGTTACCGACAAACATGACACATTATCCTTATGCGATTAGTATGCCTATCGGTTCCGAAACAAATGGCGGCATGTCGTCCATGCCTTCTCAAGGTACTCGTCATTCATTGCATTTTATCTCTCTAGCTCTCAGAATCTCCCTTCGCTTTCTTGCTCTCTAAACTCGGCTAACATAAGCATCGGAGTGCCTAGCTGAAGTCGAAACCCCCAGGTACTCTGATATCTTTCTTCCTGCATACCTTTGAGGGTCCCTGTGCAAATCTTGTAAAAACTGGGAAATTTAGAGTTTTTTACAGATTTTGGAAAGCTGGTGAGAATTCCAGCTGAGAAAGGGGGTGCTTCTAAAATTTCTCCATGACTATATCCCCCACTATCCCCTGCTTTCTCCAAAATTATCTATAATTCCTATTTATCTTCTAAATTATCTCTAATTCCAATTTATCCCCAAAATTATCTCTAATTTAGTAGAGAGTTTCTCTCCTAAATTATCTCTAATTCCTATTTATCCTCTCCCCTACTTTTTATCTATATCTCTCTAAAGAAAGTTTGGATTAAAAAATTTAATAATTATTTAAATATTCTAACAAAATTAAATAATAACTTTAAAATATTTATTAAAAACACAAAAAATAACATTATATTTTTACAAAATATATCACGAAATTATGTTCTAAAAATTTAAATTATGTTTTTGCGAATTATAAATTTAAATGTTTTTCAAATATGTAATAATATGTAATAATATGTTCTAAAAAAAATCTTTAAAGTAGAAAAATAATTAAAACCTAATATTGAAATTAATAATAATTTAATATTTTTACATAATATTGTAAGTAACTAATTTCACATATTTGAAGTTATAATTCGAGAAAATAACTTTCAAAAAATTAATATTTATTAATAATAATTTTAAACTATTAATCTGTATTTATTATATAATTATATATACTAAAATTAATATTTATTGTACTTCGGTAATTATTTATTATTTTTATGATAAATTATAAATATATAAATTATCTGTAATTCCTATTTATCCTCTCCCCCACTTTTCTTCTATATCTAAAGAACGTTTGGATTAACAAATTTAAGAATTATCTAAATAGTCTAACAAAATTATATAATAACTTTAAATATTTATTAAAAGCACAAAAAAAATAATTTTATATTATTACAAAATATATAATGAAATTATGTACTAACAATTTAAATTCTGTTTTCTTCGGATCATCAATTTAAATGTTTATTCAAATAATAAAAATTTAACGTTAAAATATAAAATCTTATTTTAATATTTTAAGAAATAAACATCCTAAATAGCATAATATTATAAATATATAAATAATTATATAACAAAATATGTAGTAATATGTAATAGCCTTAAATAAATAAAATTCAAATAAAAAAAATTTTAAATATTTTACATACTGTTTAATTATTTAAATAACTAAATATATAACAGAACTATATTTTAAATAGTTAAAATAACGAAAATTTGTAATAATTTTAAAAATTTTCTTAGAAGTAGAAAATAACTATAACATAATATTGAAATTAATAATAATTTAATATATTGAAAAATTAATAATGAAATTATGTATTAATAGTATGAATTATAATTTTATGGATTATTAAATCAAGTATATAACAAAAAATTTTAAAAATTTTACATATTACTTAAATATTTAACATAACTAGATTTAAATAGTTAAAATAACAATATTATGTAATAAATTTAAAAATTTCTTAAATGAAGAAAAATAATTGTAACTTAATATTGAAATTAACAATAATTTAATATCATGCAAAATTAATAATGAAATTATGTAATTATAGTATAAATTATAATTTTATGGATTACTAAATTCAATAAATCATGAATATTTTAAAATTTAAATATTTTACATACTATTTAAGTAATTAAAATACTAAATATTTTAAATAACAAAATATTTAACATAACTAGATTTTAAATTAGTTAAAATAAATAAGTTATGTAGTATCTTTAAAAAACTTTGAAAAGTAGAAAAATAATTATATCATAACATTGAAATTAAAATTAACTTTGTACTTTTTAAAATTAATAATGAAATAAATTTAGTAATAATTTAATATTTTTATATAATATTGTAAATAACTAATTTCACTTATATCAATTAAGATTTCTAGAAAATAACTTTCATAAAAGTTAATATTTATTAATAACCATTTTAAACCCTTAATATATATATTTATAATACAATTATATATATTAATATTAATATCTATTGTATTTCTGTAATTATTTATTGTTTTTTGATTAATCTATTTTCAATAATTATGCATAAGTTTATTTTTGTTTTGTTAATAGAAAACTTTCAATAGTTATTGGAGATTAAACTACTACTATTGAAATTTTTAAATTTTGTTTATTGTACTTATTGTATTTATTATATTTTTGTTATAACTTATTGATTAATATTTATTAGAGATTAAACTGTTATTTGATATTATACTATTTATTGACTAATTTAATATATTTTTAGTATGTATTGTATTTTTGTAATTATTGTATTTTTCATTATCAATATATTTTCAATTATTGTACATTTTTTCTATAAATCTTTAATAATTATTGGAGATTAAAATATTTTTATTTATGAGAGATGAGACTATTAATTTAGCTAAAATTATGAGCATTCATGAGTTGGTTCACTTCGGTTGTAGGCTGTTTAGCCAACTAAATTGTCTAGGTTAGGATGGGGAGTTGGTTAGATAAAACTAACTGATCATTTGTGAAAACCGACCAACTCAAATGTATTTTCGTTTATTTTTTGGTTTTCTTAGTTGGTTCAAAATATTTAAGCTTAAAAGTTAAACTTAAATTTTAAAAATTATGGTGAAATTGTGAAAAATATATTTGATAATTAAATTTATGATATAAATCATTTTAGACTAAGAAATATGGGAAATTTCCCACTTTTCCATATTAAAAATTATATTTAAAATGTAAAATACAAAACATAGCAGAAAATGCTGAAAATTACAAAAAATAACAGAGAGTTGTAGAAAATGCAGGAAAATAGTAGAAAATAGCAGAAAGTTATAGAAAGATAGCAGAAATTACAGAAAATATCAGGAAATAACAGAAAATGCAGAAAAAACAAAAAAATGCAGAAAATGCCAAAAAATTGTAGAACATTGCAGAAAAATAGCATAAATTGCAGTAAATACCAGTAAATTGCAGAAATGCAAGAAATACAAGAAAATTGCAGAAAAATAGCAGAAAAAACTAGGAAGTTGCAGAAAGTAGCAGAAAATTTGAGATATAAAAGAAAGTTACAGAAAATACAAGAAATTAGCAGAAAATGCAGAAAATTACCAAAAAATTGCAGAAAAATGCATGAAAAATAAAGAAAATTGCAGACAAATAGCAAAAAATACCAGGAAATTGCAAACAATTCAGAAAATACCAGAAAATAGCATAAAATTGCAAAAAATACCAGGAAATTGCAGAAAATTACAGAAAATACTAGAAAATTCAGAAAATACCAAAAATAGCAAAAATTTGCAAAAAATGCAAAAAATACCAGAAAATTACAGAAAATGCAGAAAACACCATAAAATTGTAGACAAATAGCAGAAAATAGCAGAGAATACCAGAATATTGAAAAAATTATGTAGACAAATAGCAGAAAATGCCGAAAATACCAGAAAATGCAGAAAATTGTAGAAAATGCAAAAAAGTAGAAATTATAAAAAAAAAGTGTATAACTTTTGCAGAAAAAAATCCGAAAAAATGTATAACTTCTGACATTTTGAACAAAATCTTGAAAAAAAACATGCAAACATACAATTTAGGTGTATGACAAAGAGAACAAAATACATATGTCATATTGTAAGTGTATGAGAAATAAGAGAAATAATACAAAAATAACATTCATTATGTTTAGCCATGAGCAAATTTAAGTACATACTTTGACCATGCCTATAGATGCTATATATTAGAGTATGACATGGAACAATACTTTGTTCATGCCTACAAAAGTTTGTTGCTAATTCAAGGATGCTCCTCTAGATGGAATAATAATTTGTTGCTTCAAGGAAATTGAAACATATGCTTAATCATTTTAGCTAAATATCACATGCATTTCTAGGCATACAAAATTCCAGTTTCAACCAAGAGATTACTGATTTCAGTTTTCATTCTGTAAATACTGAGATGGTCATCAGATCCTACATTCCCGATATCTTTAGCACCAAGTTCAGAAAAGCTTTGCCTTATTATGATCAGTAACCTTGAACATTTATATATTTGCTACTAAAACCAAGTAAGCAATGTGGAACAGGGACACAAAGACAAGTTTTAGACAAAAAATATCCATTTTTGTCAACCAACTTACTTATTTTTCCATTTTACAAAAGCAAGTAATTAACTTGTTCCTTAATTATAAACAAAATAAATAAAATATTATGGCTTGTGCATGGTTTACCCCACTTTGTAATTTTCCTTCATTATGAATCAAGGCCAACTTGTACCACACAAGCAGGAAGCTGAATCAGGAAACTATGAGTTGGTCTAGTAGATCGGTGAAAATGTTCATTTCGTTAAATAATACTTTCTGAATTAGTGACAATATACTAGCAGAAACTCATGCCTTGCTATTTGTAACAGAAGAAAAAAAAGAAGGAAAGTAATAGACCTTATTTAATTAAAAAGAACATAGAGATTTTGAGGAAATATTTGAAATGTTGATTTTAGAAGTTAGATTGGGCATGATCAAGTCTTATCATGTCTGTGTTGGGTTAAAGTTATAAACCATAAGTATCAGAGAAGTTAAAAAGCTGAAGTTGTTGAAGTGTGGCATTTCGGGTGTATCATGCTAATGTTATTTTAATCAAAAGAGTGAGCTTGGAAGATTAGACACATTGTGAATTGTGATTAAGGGTCATTGATGACAACTAGGGACTTTTCATAGCTACTTAGACACAAGACCTCTAACATAGTTTGGGGGCATATAACTTTCCATGTGTTCCAACCTGGGGTAAGCTACTTAGGTGTCCCACCCTCCTAGAATGGAGAGTGATAGGTTCAAAAATCAGCTAACTAGAATATGATTCCAAATGAATGTTTCTAGTATCAAATATTTAATTTGGATGACACAGAGAAGTTCTATCATTATTCTTTAAAGTTCTGAAGATAATTGTTTATAAATGAAGTCATATTTAAATTCAAACAGTTTGCTGAAACTTTGCTGTTCTATCCAATATTCTTTATTCATTGGAGACCATCCCATGGTGTTGATTGAAAACTTCTTTACCAAACCATATTATAATGAATAGAGCGGCAGATTTGAGGCTATAAATTATAACATTACAACTGTTATGATCTTGGACTTGTGCAGCATAGTAGAAGATGTGACATCCATTGCTCCAATTTAATTAACAATCAGTCAATGTCGTGGACCTTAATTTAAACTTACAGAACTGATGTGGGGTTCAGTGCTAGATATTAGATAAGATTGTCAAAAAATAGTGACCATGTTCAATGGGCATGGGCAAATGGTAGCCATAGAATCTAAGTTTAGACAAGTCATCGTCAATCTTAAACAAAATAAAAGAAATGGACTTATCAAGAATGGATGCTCACGTCAACCCAACTTAATTAAAACCATCACCTCTAGACGAGATATAACGAGAAGACAAGCGGCCTTAGATATTTGATAAAAGAACAAACTGAAGACATACTTGCTGGGTTGATTTGCATTAGTCTATATTGTAAATCTGCGGTGTTTAATAAATGAAGCTCCATTACAAGCAACAAGTTAAGGGAGACATTCATTGATCCAGTCCAGCAGCCTTGTAGTCATTTTGTTCTTTTCTCTGTTTTATCTTTTTCTTCCAACAGTCATCCAACACAGAGAGATCCCCATGAGCCCATGACTCAACTTGCCATGAATCATCCCACCTAACCAATGGGGATCTTTCTGTGTCCACTAGAGAGTAAATATATGTTTTGGGCACTTTTGGCACAAAATATATGCAACGGGGACAAGTTTAAGACATGTTCCATGTTCAACTTTTTAATTGAACAATATGACTATGGGAGGCAGATAATCAATGAAGGTTGAGCAATGTCAAAAGATTTACCTATCCAAAACTCTGATGTACACGCGACTTGAGATTTGAGAACTCTGAGAAACAATGGCATTGAAGCTAAGAGGACAAACTTGTTTCAATGGTAGAGAGGACAATCTGCTTCAATGGTGGAGAACTTGCTTCAATGGCGAAACAAATAACAGCAAATGGATTGAAACCCTAACACCTTTTGATCTTGCACTTGATCTAATGACTAGTGGAACAAAGAGCAAAGCTCTGAAACTTAAATAATGGATTAATCTTCAATGGTGGAAGTTCGTTCGACTGAGAACTAAGAAAAACCTAGAGATCTTTGTCAACAGTTCAACTCTTGTAGCAACTCTCTCTTGACCCTCTCCTCTTACGGTCTTACCCTCTCTCGACCCTCTCCTTACCCAAGTGACCCTAACCCCTTTTGACCCAATGGGTACCCTCGACCCAACCCACTCTGACCCTCTTTTTCCTTGACCCTAATGGGTCACTTGACCCATATAACCCACTATTGAAATGGGTGGGTTGGGTGGGTCAAAAGGGTCAGGGTCAACATTGTCACCCCTAATTTCTTTATTTTGAATTACAAGATGTTTGGATGTAATTCACGGAGGGTAGAGAGTGGATAGGAAAAGTGAGTAGGAAATCTGGGCTGAAACCGGTTGGCCGTGTCTCAACTCTCGATTGTATGGGATGGAATTAATTAAGATGATAAGGGAGGTGTCTCCAAGTACCTTGTGGTTGTGGACATCTTAGAAAAACATAAGACATGATTAAAGAACGTAAGTCAATGGTAGGCTTTTAGAAAAGAATTAAGTCCATGAGCTAAAGGCTGGCGTCTATCTCAAGAGAAGACTAAGAGTAGGAAAAGTGAGTAGGAAATTGGGAGGTGATGAGGGGTAATTTGGTCCACCAAATGATATTATGAAATGTGGCTTTCAAGTGATATCTCAGTAGTAAGTAAGCAGATCACCTCGGCAGGTTGGCTGGTAGCACCTAGCGGGGCCGACCTAAAATACCTCATTTTGGCCGATTTGAAGGACCTCCGAACAAGGGGCTACTTACTTCGTAGATCGATCGAGCAAAGAAAGGTACTGTTGGCAACCTACAGAGCGTGCTCACTGACTTGTCACACAAATCCGTTGCTAGACCGAGTTCTCCAGATATTAATGAATCAACCATTGGGCCGGATTACTTACATTACACGCATCAGAGCCAATTGGATGAACCTAAACCCTCTGCACAGATTACGTAATCGACATAATTACTCTCCCGACATAACGGAAACAGCTCTGCGATAACCTGAGACCCATTACTAGAAGGTCTCTGAGCACTCACGCCTATATAAAGGTCTCATTTCTACAGAAGAGGTATGCACGGTTATAAGCTCTCGCACTCTCTAATCTCTTAAGACCTTCTAAGAACTCTTCATTGACTTAAGCATCGGAGTGCCCACCCCGGGTAAAAACAACCCGAGCACTCTAACTCTCGCCTTTTGTAGAATGATACAGCTTGGCCACTGAATGTGAGCATCCGATTCGGCATCCAAGTCATCTGCCACGTGAGAGCCGCCTAATCGCATACCATCAATTGGCGCCGTCAGTGAGAGTACATGGAAAAAAGCTAAGTTCTCATTTTTAAGCATCTTACACTAATATCCATCTCTTCATCAAGCAACCAGCCCTCCAACAACAACAATAATCAAATCACTAAGGGACATGAGCAGCTCGGAATGATCCCATAAGTACCTTTAGTGACTATCGGAAATGTGCCTTTAACCCCACCAGGCGTCCCACCCACTCTAGACCCAACCAAGACACCATATCATGTGAATGCGCCTCCTCCTGCGGATGAGCCCTCCGTGGCTCCCACTGGAGCCGACACGCGCTAGTTCTATGACCTGGTGTAATGTATCTGTGGAATGAGCAATCAGATGAGAGCCTGTGAGGACAAGTTTGCCACCTTAATAGGGGGCAACAATGGACACAACAACTGCAGATTCAACAACAACAACATTAGAATTGTTAGACAGTGCATATTTGATTCATGTTCCCTTGGTATGTTTCTGTGTAATACCCTTAAACTGGACACTTAATGAGACTCGTGTTGGTTTAGAATGTTCACAGCCAGTGGGTCGGTCTGGGGAGACCTATCCTGACAAGGCTGACACTATGGTGCCACCAACTCGGTTGGGGTGGCCTGTCTCAGCTGCCAGGGTGAGACCCTAGGCACATACAGTGTAGGATTAATTGAATCTATGAACTGGACCAGATTTCCAGTATTGCCCTAGACCTTGCAGATTCATGGGCAAAACTGGAAAGTTACACCCGACCCCTAGACTCTTTTATGATACTGTACTAGGTGTCGGATTGGGCTGTCTTTGATATACCAATCAGTGAGATCCTTAGCGGGGGTCAAAACCTAGGTATATTGGGACAGTCTGAGAATTCATCTGAGTGGGTGATCATAGTGACAGGATCAGCCCCTTTGTCGAACAAAGGTAATGATCGGGGATGCACTCTCACTGATGGAAACCAAGGTTACCGGCAGCCGATTTCAACCGTTGAGATTTGTTTTGCAAAGTATATTTTATATGAGATATAAAAGTATATATATATATATATATATATATATATATATATTATGGTTTCTCAAATGTTTGCAAAAGGGTTTTAATTCCCGGGATCCATATAAGTGGAGAGTGCAACACTGTTCCTTGCAGCCGAGGGAGAGGTCCTCTCTTGTCGGGTAGTGTGTAATCATTATGGAATGATAGGTTAAGTGTAAGACCATTGAGGATAATACCTGATGGGCTAATCTTGCATCTGCCCACAGTCCCTGGGTGTTACAAGGTGGCTTGGCCCAGGGACCACTTAGGGTAAGTGTTGGGCCCATAGAGCCCATTTGATGGGTTTCAAGGGGTGCACTGTCTTTAATAGTGTATTCGGCCAAGCCTTGTAACAAAGGCTGGGCCGAACCCATGTGGTTGATGAGTAGATCAATGCTTGGATCCCACGCCATACAAGGAAGCCCAACTGGGCAGCAGTTAGGAAAGTCAAGTGAGCACATAAGCTTAATGGGCCTAAAGCCCATTTCGAACTGGGTTATTTAATTAGTTAATTAAAGGGGCAAATTCTGAGATAGAGTAGTAGATAGGATAGGGTCTTAATCCAATCCACTCAGAGAATTCAGATCTGAATATGATTCAGATCTAGAAACCTCCTAATGAGATTAGGAGAAAGCTAATCTAAATCTGTAGATAAGATAAGGGTTTATCCCTATCACCTAAAGAGAAGTCTTATCCAAATATGATTTGGATAAGCTGCTCCTAATTGGATTAGGAGCTGATCTTTTAGTTTAACAAAAGGAAGGAGGGGGCGGCAGTCTTTTGAAGACAGATCATCAGATTTTCTTTAGTGCTGAAATCAAGAAGAGAGAATTCTGCACCCTGCGAATACTCTCTTGCCGCCTCCCTGTTCTTGCCGCCCTGTTTGCCAGTTTGATCTCCAGTTGTGGGAGAAGTCAAGATTGGATCTTGACATCAGTTCCTTGAGAAAGGATTGAAAGGAAGCTGTGCTCACGTACCATCCTGCTGATTCTTGCGAAGGACAGAGTTCTTGGAGAAGAACACTACTGATTCTGCTCCATCCTGCACTACACTATCTTCAGTGGGAGCAGTTTTTGGATCCTTCCTTGGGCGTGAACACCTCCGTTGGGAGATACTACTTCTCCGTATCAGGTATAATTCTCCCCTACTCCTTTTGGTTCAGATTTGATTCAGTTTAAGGTTCAAGAATGATCATCGAAAATATGATTTTCTAAATAGGGAATGCGATTCCTAGATGAAGGGAGAGAAAAATTTTTGAAATTCGCCCCTTATTCCGCAATCTTTGGGTGTCCATGGGATGGATCTCTCATCCCTTCAGTGGTATCAGAGCCATGGTTCAAATCTTGAACCAGATTGTTTCAGATCTGAACCTGCGCAAATGGGCAGAAGGTGTTCTACCCGATTTGCACAGATATGGGTTTTGGGAAATTTGTTCCCAAACTTAATGTGCGAATAATCTGAAATTAATTTTACAAAAATCTAATTATTATTTAGAATTGTTCTTTATGATTTTCTTGATTTTTGGGCTGTTCATACAAGAGGAGATCGAATTCTTGATTTGCGTAGGGAACCTGTGATTCTGCAGTTCTTGAATTATTTTTGGTCTGTAAATAATTTTTTTTTTATTTTCTAGACTCAATGTATAGGTATTCAATCTGATGTAATTATTAATAGAAATAGGGTTTCTATTTATTTATTTTTGGATCGAAGATGGCGACGCAGAAAAGGAGATTTCTCAGAGAAGGAGATTTCGCGGATGGGAGAATCGCTATCTGCGATTTGCAGTTTGTGAAACTGCATTCTGTGATCTAACCTCTGTTTTGTAGGATGGATTGTGCGAACAGCCCTGATTGACTGATTCTTGTTTTTCTTTTCTCAGTATTTAATTTCAGATTATTTTCTTGAATTAAAGATTTAATTAAAGATCAAACCCTAGACCCATTCGAACCAAGATTGGTTCAAATAGTTTGAACCGAACCTAGGGTTTAATCAAGGCTGAAAGTCAGCCCTAATTTTCCCACTAATGGGCCTAAGGATTGGTGTTTAATTAAATGGTTAATTCGGCCCAACCTGTAAAGGCCCAGTTTTAAAAGGTTAAAACTGCTAAAAGCCCACTTAACATTTAAAGCTATATGGGCTGAACCATTCGGCCCACATACCTAGTTAATATTAATGGTTAATATTTTGGATTTAAAATGGGCTTCAAATGGTCCTTACAGATGATTAATTGATTGGATCAATTTATCCCTGCATGTGATGTATGGATGTGTGATGTGCTACGTACATGGGCCATAAGTACTTGGCCCATGCTCAATCGACAGTGGCTCTTGCGCATACCATGGCTGAATGCACGTCATTGCCATGGTGTCCCTTTTCGTCATTGGATGACCTCTCTCAATGGTGGGCCCCACACCTCATCAAGAGGTTACGTGCGGAACCCTAGCCGATTTAGGCCCACCGAAATCTGGCTTAATGAAAGTCAGTGGGAGCCACTTTGGTTTGACCTAAAATAAGAACTAGGGCGTAATTAACTGTTCCCTCCGGCTAATATAAGTGCATGTGATAGGGAGATTCATATGATGAACTCTCTAAAGGCCTTCCATCATTAGCATGAGGATGGGTCCTTCAGTAATGAGGAAACGCACCAGAAAATGGGCTATCCATTTGCTGTTGGGCTTGTCTGAGTGTTTCATAAGATGATAGGGGCGTCATACACCGATGTGGGAGGGGCGTCATACACCGATGTGGGAGGGGCTTCACCAGAAAATGGGAACTCTCTCATGGTACCTTGGCTTTCACGAATATGATAGGTAAGCACTCATTGGACAGAAAGGTTTACCTGAAAATGGCTCTGAACCTTGTCTGATAGAGACCAAAGGGAAACTCATTTGATGAGTGGGTATGATCCTTCACAGAAAGGTGGTGGGGTTATGCAACTGAAATAGTTGGCTCCATGCACCCTATGTGATTTCCCACATTTCTAGAGACAACCCGTAGTCTCCGTCACTGAGAAAGGAGGGAAATCTCAGAGACGAATAAATGGAAATGGATCATAGATTAAAATCCATATCTATGAAATGAACATGAATCAAATTAGGTTGTGGACTGATGTTTGCTCTTTTATCAGAAAATGGCAAACGGATCATTTGCAAAACTGCTTGATGACAACAAGTTGAAGGGCCCAAACTATGCTGACTGGTACAGGAACCTTATGCTGGTCCTAGCTTCTGAAAAGCTGGACAAAGTGGCAAAGAATCCTGCCCCGGAGCGTCTGGGTGATAGGGCTTCTGAGGCCCGAAGGAGAGACTATCAAGAATGGGAAGAGAAAAACTCCCTTGCCCAGTGTTACATCATTGCCTCCTTGGACAACCCAATACAGAGGCAGTTCGATCAGATCTAACTTGCCAAGGACATATTGAACAGTATCAGGACGATGTATGAAGAGTAGAATCGTTCTACTCGGCAAAAGGTCTTGAAACAGTTCATGACTACACAAATGTCCAAGGGTCAACAAGTTCACGACCATTGTCTTTGGATGATGGGTTACATCAACGAACTGGAGGCTCTTGGATCCGGGCTGGACCTTGCAACCCAGATAGATGCTATCCTTAACTCTTTGCCTCCTTCCTTTAATCCGTTCATCATGAACTATAACATGAACAAGCTAAATGTCAGCTTGCAAGAGCTCAACAATATGTTGCAAAGAGCTGAAGAATTGACTAGAAAGGATGAGCCTGTAGCCATGCTTGTTGAAACTGGCAAGACAGGCAAGAGAAAGAGGAAGGCAAAGAAGCCTCAGAAGAAAACCACTAAGAGCAAGAAGCAGAAGAAAGACAAAGCATCGGATGCCTGTCACTTCTGCAAGAAGACTGGCCACTGGAAAAGGAATTGTCCTGCCTACTTGGAATCGAAGAAAGGTAACTTCGAAACTTGTGTTATAGAAACCAATTTATTGGTAGCTTCTGCGTCTTGGTGTATTGACTCCGGGGCTTCAACTCATGCGTGTAACTCACTGCAGGGGTTCAAGGTAAGCAGAAGGCTGAGTGAAGGAGAAGTCACACTCTACTTGGGGACTAATGCAACTGTTGCAGCCGCGGCCATAGGAACCGTGGAGTTATTTTTTAGAGAAGGAATAATTGTACTGAAAGATTGTCTTTATGTACAAAATTTAAGGAGAAATTTAATTTCTGTCTCAAAACTGTGTGCAAATGGTTATTCTGTCCTCTTTAGTAATACGATTTCTATTAAAAGAAACAACAGATTCATTGCATATGGGGAACTGGAGAACGGTCTCTATGTTCTACATCCTTCTCTAGAAACTAACATAACCGAAACTACGTCGGCTGAAATCCCCAAGAAGAGAGCCCATGATACAGTTAATCCCACGTGTCTGTGGCATTACCGACTTGGCCACATCGGTGTTGACCGAATCACAAGGTTGGTAAAGGATGGTCCTTTGGATTTTCTAACTGTAGAAGATCTTCCCACTTGTGAGCCTTGCCTACAAGGCAAGATGACAAAACGACCATTTAACGGTAAGCCTGAAAGATGTACAGGCACACTTGACCTAATACATACTGATGTATGTGGTCCCCTGAGTGTTAGGACATGAAATCAACACGTGTATTTCATCACCTTCACAGATGATTTTTCACGATATAGTTATGTGTACCTAATGAGACACAAGTCTGAATCCTTTGAAAAGTTCAAAGAGTTTAGACAAGAGGTCGAGAAACAGTTAGGGAGAGAAATTAAAGCCCTTCGATTAGATCGAGGTAGCGAGTATCTCTCTAACGAATTCAGGGACTACTTAAAGGACAATGGGATAGTATCACAATTAGCTCCTCCTGCTACACCACAACTTAACGGTGTTGTAGAGAGGAGGAATAGGACCCTATAGGATATGGTCCGGTCGCTTCTCATACACTCAGAGTTACCCACATCCTTTTGGGGTTACGCATTAGAGACTGTGTTTTATGTGCTGAATCGGGTTCCAACCAAATCGGTTCCGAATAGTCCATATGAACTTTGGACCGGAAAGAAACCAAGTGTCAGACACATGAAGATTTGGGGTTGTCCAGCATACATTAAAAGAATGTGCAGACAAGTTGGAATCCAAGACCAGCCGTTGCCTATTTGTAGGCTACCCAAAAGGCTCTGTAGGTTATCTATTCTATGACCCAAGTTAGCAGAAAGTGTTCTGTAGTCGAAATGCGCAATTCTTGGAAACCAATTATATCCTGGACACCCATCATCAGGAAATTGTTCTTGATGCGGAGAGCTCAGGAGCAGTGGGAGATGTCCCACAAGTTCCAGGTAGTGACCAACCTAGAAGATCCACTCGGGTATCCAAGCCACCAGTCCGTTATGGTTATGACCAGGATAGTTACCTGGTGGAAACCTTGACTAGTGAGGAGGATCCCATGACTTACGCGGAAGCTATGTTGGACATAGATTCCCAGAAGTGGGTGAAGGCCATGAGAGCAGAGATGGACTCAATGGAGACCAATGGAGCCTGGACTCTAATAGATCCGCCTTCCGGGGTAAAAGCAATCGGTTGCAAATGGATTTACAAGAGGAAGAAGGGCCCCGATGGTAAGGTTGAGACCTTCAAGGCTCGTTTGGTGGCAAAAGGGTACACTTAGAAAGAGGGCATCGATTATGAGGAAACCTTTTCGCCTGTGGCCATGCTTAAATCCATTAGGATCCTGCTAGCTATAGCAGCATACCATGATTATGAGATTTAGCAAATGGATGTCAAAACTGCATTCCTAAATGGAGATCTTACTGAAGATATCTATATGCAGCAGCCACAAGGTTTCATTGCTGCAGGTTAGGAAAACATGGTATGTAAACTTAACAGATCCATTTTTGGACTTAAGCAAGCTTCTAGAAGTTGGAACATCCGTTTTGACTCTACTGTCAAATCGTTTGACTTCGAGTAGAATCCGGATGAACCCTGTGTCTACAGGAAGAACAGTGGGGATAAGGTTACCTTCTTGGTTCTGTATGTAGATGACATTCTACTCATTGGGAATGATGTAGGAATGTTAACTACGATAAAAGTATGGCTATCACAGCAATTCTCCATGAAAGATCTTGGAGAAGCCTCCTATATACTGGGTCTTCGACTCTATAGAGATAGATCGAAGCGGATAATAGGATTATCCCAATCTGCTTACATTGACAAAATAGTCAAGAGATACAGCATGGAAAACTCCAAGAAAGGAAATGTTCCTTTCAAGCACGGAGTCACTCTCTCCAAGAAGATGTCTCCCAAGACTTCTGAGGAGATTGATGGCATGAACAACGTTCCTTATGCCTCAGCCGTAGGGAGCATCATGTATGCCATGCTGTGCACTCGTCCTGACATAGCTCAGGCAGTGAGTGTAGTAAGCAGATTTCAGGCCAACCCAGGGCAGGAGCATTGGACTGCTGTGAGAAACATACTTAAGTACCTTCGAAGGACAAAAGAGTTTTGTCTAGTATTCGATGGTAGCTCACTACAGATCCAAGGGTATACAGATGCCGATTTCTAGTCAGACTAGATGATAGAAAGTCTACATCTGGATATGTTTTCACGATAGGATCGTGTGCTGTTTGCTGGAAAAGTAGCAAACAGGGGTCCACTACAGATTCCACGACCGAGGCCGAGTACATTGCCGCAAGTGAGGCTGCCAAAGAAGCTGTGTGGATGAAGAAGTTCGTTCACGAGTAGGGAGTAGTTCCGTCCAGCACATCACCCATCCCATTGTTGTGTGACAACAATGGAGCCATTGCTCAGGCTAAGGAGCCACGAGCCCACTCGAAGTCGAAGCACATCGAGAGGAAGTACCACGTACTGCGGGAAATTGTTGGTAGAGGGGACGTCCTGATTCAGAAGGTAGCATCAGTGGAAAATGTAGCAGACCCATTGACAAAGCCACTATCACAGAAAGTGTTTGAGAATCACGTGGAAAGCATAGGACTCCGGATAGTACCTGATTGGACCTAAGTGCAAGTGAGAGCTGTTAGACAGTTTTGTATAACCTTAGCTTCAATCAGAATGATGTACATTATGAGTTTATTGTAAATGAATAAAAGTGCATATTTGATTCATGTTCCCTTGGTATGTTTCTATGTAATACCCTTAAACTGGACACTTAATGAGACTTGTGTTGGTTTAGAATGTTCACAGCCAGTGGGTCGGTCTGGGGAGACCTATCCTGACAAGGCTGACACTATGGTGCCACCAACTCGGTTGGGGTGGCCTGTCTTAGCTGTCAGGGTGAGACCCTAGGCACATACAGTGTAGGATTAATTGAATCTATGAACTGGACCAGATTTCCAGTATTGCCCTAGACCTTGGAGATTGATGGGCAAAACTGGAAAGTTACACCCGACCCCTATACTCTTTTATGATACTGCACTAGGTGTCGGATTGAGCTGTCTTTGATATACCAATCAGTGAGATCCTTAGCGGGGGTCAAAACCTAGGTATGTTGGGACAGTCTGAGAATTCATCTGAGTGGGTGATCATAGTGACAGGATCAGCCCCTTTGTCGGACAAAGGTAATGATCGGGGATGCACTATCACTGATGGAAACCAAGACTGCCGGCAGCCGATTTCAACCGTTGTGATTTGTTTTGCAAAGTATATTTTATATGAGATATAAAAGTATATATATATATATTATGGTTTCTCAAATGTTTGCAAAAGGGTTTTAATTCTCGGGATCCATATAAGTGGAGAGTGCAACATTGTTCCTTGCAGCCGAGGGAGAGGTCCTCTCTTGTCGTGCAGTGTGTGATCATTATGGGCTGAGAGGTTAAGTGTAAGACCATTGAGGATAATACCTGATGGGCTAATCTTGCATCTGCCCACAGTCCCTGGGTGTTACAAGGTGGCTTGGCTCAGGGACCACTTAGGGTAAGTGTTGGGCCCATAGACTGTCTTTAATAGTGTATTCGGCCAGGCCTTGTAACAAAGGCTGGGCTGAACCCATGTGGCTGATGTGTAGATCAATGCTTGGGTCCCACGCCATACAATGAAGCCCAACTGGGCAACAGTTAGGAAGGTTAAGTGAGCACATAAGCTTAATGGGCCTAAAGCCCATTTCGAACTAGGCTATTTAATTAGTTAATTAAAGGGGCGAATTCTGAGATAGAGTAGCAGATAGGATAGGGTCTTAATCCTATCCACTCAGAGAGTTCAGATCTGAATATGATTCAGATCTAGAAACCTCCTAATGAGATTATGAGAAAGCTAATCTAAATCTGCAGATAAGATAAGGGTTTATCCCTATCACCTAAAAAGAAGTCTTATCCAAATATGATTTGGATAAGCTGCTCCTAATTGGAATAGGAGCTGATCTTTTAGGTTAATAAAAGGAAGGAGGGGGCGGCAGCCTTTTGAAGACAGATCATCAGATTTTCTTTAGTGCTAAAATCAAGAAGAGAGAATTCTGCACCCTGCGAATACTCTCTTGCCGCCTCCCTGTTCTTGCCGCCCTGTCTGTCACCCCGACCTATGCTAGGAAATTGAATTGAAGCCTCCAACTTCTATGGAGAAATTCCTCACTGAATCATCCTTGGGCCGACCTCAGCTAGGTCCAAGCCACGATAGTACTACACATCCTGGGGGAGGAGCACACCTCTCCCCATCTGAAGAGCTACATGAGGATCGTTAAGGCAGTTGTGCATAGAGACGTTGATGTTCGGGATGAATTGACGTATGTCAAAAGGGTATGGACCAGCAGGATGTTCTTCTTGGCCCACCTGAAAAAGAGACGCAACAGGATCCATATAGATCTGATCAGTGCTCATAGGGTCGCAGCCTCCCTCAAGGTTGATGACATTTGAAGCAAATGTCGTTGACCTCGCCTCAGCACTGGCCTTTGTTCTACAAAATTTATGTACCCATAATGGTAGTGCTTTAACTATTCATCAGTTCATTGAGGAAATACATTTATGCTTTACTTGTAGGGTATATCTTCGACCAAGTTGAAAGAATCTATGAGCTCCGCATTGTCCTTGTATATGTTGAAACGCTTCCCCTTCTCTACATTGTCGTTGTCCTGGTATATATATACAACTCCATAGCAAGTCATCCATTGTTCAAACTTCTCCAACATAGATGCATGTTGGAGAGTACGAGCACTAGCTTGAGAAGCAAAAGCTCCTAAATTGATCATTAGAGAGGCCATGCAGATGAGTTGTCATGCCATTGTCTGAAATGACATATGTACAGAGCTGCATGTGCAATTCCTTTGGTGACTATCCTTTATACAGAGCAGCATGTGCAATTCCCCAAGTAGCATACAACTATGTTCCTTGCCGTGTAGTGGTGTTTGACTTGACATTTTTAATTAAGAAATTTAGTGGTGTGAGAGTGGTAGTAATACATTCAATATTTGGGAGGCTGTGCTTAATTTTATCTTGCACTCAAAAGGACGCAATGCCACAACCTTTATCATTTTTTGTTGGATCATATCTATCTATCTATCTATATATATACATGGGTTGGTCGTGTCTCGATTATGGAGTATAAATAAGTTGATAAGGAGCGGCCTCATTGGATGATGGATGATCCCACACAGAAGTCCCATTAATAAAGTGCAAAATGAGACTTAATGTTTTGTTTTCTTAGCTTTTGCACTCAATTACCGCCCACTGCTGCATATATAATTTTGGTTCTACCTTATCTTAGTTAAAGTTTAAGAGAATAATGTTCTTCAAAGAATAGGTCGAATTTCACTATGATGAATAACTGTACATGGCTGAATCTTTATACAAAATAATAAAGAATAAATTACAATCAATTACAATAATAGCAATAGAGCAATAAGAAAAGGTCTTCAGTAGGAAACTTGCTAAGAAGAGAGTTTCCTTTATGCTCTGATTGATCTATCTTTGGTAAGAGTATTCTGTATTGTAGCTGGTCCTTTGGTTGGAAGACTGAAGCCTTCTTTTGTAGGAGATCTATGGCTCTCTTTGGTAAGAGTGCTGGAGCTCTCTTTTGTAGGAAGGCTAGAGCTTTATTTTCTAAGAGTGGAAGAGCTAGGGCTGGCCGACCTAGGGTTGGTCAACCTAGGGTTGGACAGCTTCTCAATATGCCCCCTCAAGCAAAAGTGGGTTGGAAGCACTTGAAGCATAGACCTAAGCCATTCAGACCGTTGAGAAGGAAGTGGCTTAGTGAAAATATCGGCAAGTTGATCTTGTGTGGAAAGGAACCGCACGATTATACACTTCTTAACGATAAGATCCCGAAGGAAATGAAAATTAACATCAATATGTTTAGTACGGGCACAGAAAATGGGAAAAGCTGCATGATACGTGGCCCCAATATTATCACAATAGAGAACCGATGGAGATCTAAGTTTGACCCCATGTCAGAGAGAAGAGAATTGAGCCACAAGAATTCAGTGGTGGCATTGGCTAGACCTTGGAATTCAGCCTTAGTGCTAGAGTGAGCAATAGTCAACTACTTCTTGGCACTCTGCGAGATCAAATGAGAACCAAGAAAGATACCATGGTCTCTAGTAGATCGTCTGTTGTCAGGGCAACTAGCCCAGTCAGCATTTGAGTAAGCAATGAATGTCTCTGATGCACGACCCAAGAAAAATAAACAAGTGTCAATGGAACCCTTCAGATATAGTAGAATACGTTTAACTGTAGTCCAGTGCTCAGTAGTATGAGCATGCAAAAATTGACACTTTATTGACTACAAAAGCAACATTCAGTTGAGTAAGAGTGACGTACTGGAGTGCACCCACTATGCTCCGATACTGAGTGGGATCAAGGAGTAACTCACCATCAAAGCAAGAGAGATGAGAAGAGGTGACCAATAGACTTGAAATCGGTTTGGCTGCAGCAAGATTAGTCTTCAACAAGAGGTCCAATATGTACTTTTGCTGAGAGAGAAACAAACCTGAGGCATCACAGTGAGACTCAATGTTAAGAAAATAGTGCAACGATGTCAAATCCTTGAGGGAAAAAGTTTGAGACAAACTGCTAATAAGTTGAGACACATGCAGAGAAGAAGAGCCAGTAACAATGAGATCATCAATGTAAACAAGAATATAAATTATAATCTGATCTTGACTATAGATAAACAAGAAGGATCACATTGAGAGCTATGAAAGCCAATATCATATAGTTTATTACTTAATTGAGAAAATCAGGCCCGGGGAGCCTGTTTGAGACCATAGAGGGCTTTATGAAGCTTGTAGACATGATCAGGATAATTACTATCCTCAAATCCTTTCAATCGGCACATATAGATCGTCTTAGTAATAAAACCATTGAGGAAGGCATTACGGACTTCTAACTGGTGGATCCCATCCATGGGAAACTACTAGTGAAAGAACAACATGCATAGTTGTTGGTTTGACAACGGGGCTGAAGGTCTCAATGAAGTCAACTCTCGGAACTTGAATGAAACCTTGCGCGACAAGACGGGCCTTGTAATGTTCAATCGAGCCATCTGGGTACCGTTTGATTTTGAAGACCCACTTGGACACAATGACGTTCATTGAGGAATCATAGGGTACCAACTCCCAAGTGCCATTCTTGAGTAGTGCATGAAATTTGGCAGTCGTAGCAGAACGCCAATGAGGGGACTTAGCAGCCTGTTCGTAGGAAGATGGCTCCTCTTCTTGAGCAGTAACATCATGGACTAGAGCAAGAGGAAGAGGGTGGCGAGTAGATGTCAGAGCTTGAGCTGATCTGGATGCCATTAACCTAGTTGTCATAGTATGAGTACGGACAGGGGGCTCCACGGCATGGGTTGTGTCATGCTACTCCTGAATAGGTTTGGTGCGCCGAATTGGTAAGAGATCATCAGTGATGGAAGCTTCTTGTTTTGGTTTAGGGGAAAAAGTGGCAGATTCCTCATTAGTAACAGATATAGATGGTGAGTGATCAGGAGATGCCTTGGGAACAGAATCAGTAGAAGCTGGACACGTGTAAGCATTAATAAAACCCAAAGAGGGGAGAGTAACCCTAGTAGGAGCAGTAGGGTTGGGAGATGGCGATGACTGTACCATTCTGGGAAAGGAATGTTCATAAAAAACAACATGGTGAGCAATGATCTCTTTGCTGGTACCAGGGTTGTAACAACGATACCCTTTGTGACTGTTGCGGTAGCCAATAAAGATACAATGAGCAAAGCAAAAATCCATCTTGTGAAAATTATAAGGCCAAAGTAGAGTAAAACATTTATAGCCAAATACTTTCAATATAGAATAATCAGGAGGTTTGCCAAATAACTTCTCATGAGGAGAGAGATTACCAAGACCTAGAGTAGGTAGTTTGTTGATAAGAAAGACTACATTTTCAGCAGCATCGGCTCAGAACGACTGAGGGAGAGAAGAGGACGCTAATAGAGATATGGTAAACTCAATAATGTGCCGATGTCTGCATTCAACATTGCAGTTCTGTTCATGCCTGTGGGGACAACTAAGATGGTGAGTAATACCAGCACTGTCAAGATAACGGGAGAGAGAGCGAAATTCACCACCCCAATTACTCTGAAACATCTTGATTTTTGTAGAGAAAAGATTCTCAACATGATTCTTGAATTTAAGAAACATATTAAACACATCTGATTTTCGCTCAATAGGAAAAATCCATGAAAATTTTGAATATGCATCCATAAATAGAAGATAATACCAGAATCTTTTATTGGATAAAGTTGTGATAGGTCCCCATACATCAGAAAATACTAAATCAAGAGGGGAAGAAAAATCCGTATTTGAAGACGGTAAACTTAAACGGTGGGTATTGCCCATCTAACAAGCTTCATACACAAAAGGATGACTAAAACAACCAGAATAATGTAAACCAAATTTAGAAATAATGTTTTTCACAACTCTTAAGGAGGCATGACCAAGACGTTGATGCCATGTTGACAAAGAGATTTTCTCTCCAACACAAGCTTTCATGTTTTCTATCCTCTACTGAACTGCTCTAGGAAACTGATAGTCCATCTCTAATAGTACCTCTGAGTAAAATTCTCTTAGTATGGTCCTTCAAGACAAAGAAACCAGATGAAATTCAAAAATCAAACCAAGTAAACCAAATAAACCCAAAAACCCCAACATGACCCTTTTTCATGACCCTAGAAATTGACGTAAGGGCCATTATGACAATTTTAAAGTTACATTTTCAGCTATTGAGATGTAAGATTTGAATCTGATATGAACAAATTTGAAAATGACACCATTGCACGTAAAAAAAAAAACAAAGGAAATTATGGGAACCTCAGATTGATTAATTAATCCCCTGAGTATTTTCTGAAAAAGCATGTTAGCTAGATTGAGTTGTCTCAGACCTGCTTCAGCCCTTCCTCTCTATAAATAAGATGGGTTTTAAGCTAGAGACTTTTGAAGAAAAAACAAGAACCTAGAATCCCCACCCGAATAAACCATTTCAGCCAAGAACTTCAGAAAGAGTTTCAATCTCAGATTAGAACCCACTAAACACCCCAATTTCTCTCAGTGTTTTCATCCTAGCCTTCAAGAAAGGCAGAGCCCTTCCCAGCTCAGATATCCACCCTTGCGCATCAAGAAGCAATCACAAGACCTTTGTTCGTCCAAAAATCTCAAGAGACACCATTCCTAGTTAAGCTCTACTAGGATTGCTTCTATAAAGTTTAGTCAAGTCTACATCAAATGCATACATTTCTTAACCAGCATTGGTAGATTTTCATTCTTGTTAGTTAATTTTCGCATTAGTCTCCTTAATTTAAAAGATGATTTGGTTTGATTTCGGATTGATTGAGATTGTAGTTATTGACCTCTGAAAGCTTTCCTTTTAACTTCATGTAATCTTAAAATAAGAGGAAGGGAGGTGGGATTTAGGGTAAATTGATATACCTAATTCCCAATAACATCATCTACATCCTAGTAGATGATCAAGACTTCACACACAAATGGTTGAAAGTGATAACAACAATCATATATATCAAATACACCTATATTCGCAATAACAACAATCATCCATGTCCAATTCCTTTTGTGGTTTTCATTTATATAGAGTTTGCATGCATGTGCACTTCCCCAAGGAAACTATGTTAATTTCCTTGCCGTGCAGGGGGTGTTTGACTTATAACATTTATCATTAGGAATTGATGGGGCTGTATATGATTTTCTTGCACTCAAAGGACGCAACCATGTCACCACTTTGTCAAATTTTGCTGGATGATCACCATATATAACTGGTTGGCCGTGTCTCGATTATGGATTGTAATTGTAATTAAGTTGATGGGGAATGGCCTGCGGAGATTGCTCATTTGACGGATATTGCCACACACTGAAGTCCCATTACACAAGTGGAAAATGAGACTTAATGTTAAGGTTTCTTGGATTTTGCATTCAATTATCGCCTCCTACTGCTTAATTTTGATTTTTTTTTACCTTGTCTCCTACGGCCAACGTGGGCTGGTCCACAGGTCGAGTCTTGGGCTAGTCATGGACCACTCCAAGCCATGAGAAGAATATCTTTTAAAAAATTGAAAAAAATAATTCTAAAAGTTTAAAGTAAATTAACAAAATAAAATAGACAAAAAATTAAAAAAATCTTTATATATATATATATATTAAAACGAAATTTTGATGTATAAAATTGTTTATATATGCAATAATAAAATGAAATAATATAATAAAATTGAAAATCAAATTATATATATTAAGATACATATGTGCAAATTTATAAACTTTAAGTATTAAAATAATTATTCTATTATAAATATTTTATTTCTATAAATTTCATGAGATTCAAATAATTAATCTTCTCATATAAATGTGGATCTATTAGATTATTTATTCTATTGTTTTATCAAATACTGATTTTGTATATTATTATTTTTAATTTTTTGTTAGAGTTGTTAAACATAAATATGTATTATTTATTTGAATTGGATTTAGACAAAAAAATTCATAAGGTTATTTTATTTTACTTATTATAACAAGAAGCTAAATGGCTTAGTGGTTTAAGAAATTGGACACTAAGCAGTATTGCCTTAATTGGTTTGGGTTTGAATCACCCCATTCTAGCTCATTTTTTGGTAAAAAACCATGTATGCATGGCATATGTCTCAGTCCATAACGGCCAATACAATGTGATATGGATCGATACACACCCATATCAACTCAATATGCACAATTGGGGGTGCTCACGGTTTAATTAACCAAACTAGTGGTACCGATAACTAAAACCGAACTGAAGAAAATCGATTAATCCGAAAAAGCATTCACTCTGCATCGATACTTTTGTATATAATATAAATCATATCAAAAAGTGGCATCTATTACATGCGCAAATTGGGGAACATATTTTCTAGCACTTAGAGGACGCAACCATGATGAAAGCTACTATGCTATTGGCTGGACCATAAACTATTCATCGTTTAGTTTAACCAGTCAAATCTAATTTTTTCTAATCTTATACTTCCATTCACTCTTTGACAATATCCATTTACACGTATATAAACACATATACATGAAAATACACATTTAGAAAGGCTATTGTTCCTTCATTAACTTGAAAGTACATTCCTATATCATTGCAACCACCCACAGCATTAACTGGCACTGATTGTGTTCTATCTGTGCAAAGTCTAAGGCAGTGTTTTAAAACCGATCAAAGGCTCGTTGGCATTCTTTGGTGCATTGGAAGTCCTTCAGTTTCTTGATGGCTCGGAAGAATGGTAGGCAGCGGTCGGCCGATTTCGACATGACTCGGATGAAGGCAGCCACTTGGTCGATAAGGCTCTGAGTTTCTTTGATCGACCGAGGTGGTGCCATGTAAGGTATAGCATGAATCTTCTTGGATTGGCATCAATACCCTACAGCGTGACGAAGAAGACCAAGAATTTGCCCTAGGTGACGCCAAAAACACACTTACTGGGGTTAAGCCTCATGTTGTACTTCCATAGTGTAGCAAAGGTCTTGGCTAGGTCCGAGGTGTGCTGGTTAGCCTTCATGCTCTTGATAACCATGTTAGGGGTGCAACTTGGGCGGGCTTAACCCGAGCCCAGCCCGGCCCAACATGATATTTTTCATGGGTTGGGTTAGATTTTCTGGACCTCGGGTTGGACCTGGGCTTGAAAAAGTAGGTTTTTATTTTTTTCAGGTTGGGCTCGGGTTGAGGTCTTTCGTAACCCGAGCCCGGCCCGATGTATTGTACATGTAGTATATAGTTGAATCAATGAATCGTATGTTAATATGTTATTGTGTTGGCTTAATGGTAGTTGTTTAATTAGTAAATTACTAATTTAATATTAGGTGCCATGTGTCAATTGCCAATGCCATTACTCAAAGTCATTAATTAGTTTCTTAAGTTTCTTTTTCTAGATACATTTCCCTATATGAGACTTTGACGTTTCAAATTCTTTTAATTCGATTGCCATTTTGGCAAGTTGGCAACATTAATTAAGGAAACCCAAAGTTTAAACCGCCAAAAGCCCAAAAGTCCAAAGCGAGTGGAAACTTATTATGGCAAGTTGGCAACATTAATTAAGGAAATCGAAAATGAGTAAAAACTCATTAGGCTCATTAAATTTTTATGTGGGGCTTTGGCCTTTGGGCTGATTAA
Source organism: Nelumbo nucifera (assembly GCF_055504915.1). Classification (NCBI taxonomy): domain Eukaryota; kingdom Viridiplantae; phylum Streptophyta; class Magnoliopsida; order Proteales; family Nelumbonaceae; genus Nelumbo; species Nelumbo nucifera. The sequence goes on from NC_142649.1 coordinate 17,102,548, forward strand.
CCAATTCAAGTTTGGCCCAGGCCCGGGCCCAACCCGAGTGCCTAAAATTTTAGTGCGGGCTGGGTTTGGGTTGAATAATTCGGGCTTGACCTTGGGCGTGGGCTTTAGGTCCTATTCTTAGGGTTGGGCCTGGGTTGAGCTAAAACCCGGCCCAGCCTGCCTGAATTGTACCCCTAAACCATGTCATCCAAATAGGTTTTGACGTTTCTTCCCATCTGGTGCTTGAAAACTTTGTCCACAAGCTGTTGATAGGTGGTTTCAACATTCTTCAGGCCGAAAAGCATGCTAAAGTGACCACTACTATTGTACGGTTCCTATTATCTCTTCGTACTCACAGCGCAAGGGAAAACTACTATTGGAAATCTATCTTTTATATCCCGGAATGTCCGAATGTGTGATTGCCCCTAAGCCTTAGCACAGGGTGGCAAAATTTCCTTGCTGTAATTAATTAGAGAGTCCAACTTGAACCATAACATTCATTAAGAACTTTTCTCATGTCATTTGAGAAAGTGGCATTTATTACATGCGCAAATTGGGGGACATATTTTGTAGCACTTAGGGGACGCAATCATGACCAATTCTACTCTTTCCTAGACCACAAACTGGTCAATGTTTAATTAGTTCGAATTTATTTTCTTTTAATCATGTACATTCACTCACTCTCTGAAAAGTGTCCACTTACACGTATATAAACACTCGTATACATGAAAATACACATGTAATTGATAAGTGATCGATGAGGGGTGATCTAACTGTTTAGTCACAAAGAGCCACATGGCTAGTCTGAACCATTTAATGATACTTCTGTTGTTAGATAGTGTATGCTCTTAGCTCCAATCAGACGTTGGATAGACTTGGGGAGTTTATCCTAACAAGGCTGACGCTAATGTCCTCTCAAGAAAGTTGGGGCAGTTTGTCTCAGCTGTCAGGGTTGGACCCGAAACACAGACTACAAGAAAATTGACCTTTGGCAATAGTCACTCAAAACACAATTTTTAGCAACAATTGATTAGTGTTGTTGCCAAACCGATGTATTGGCAATAGTTATTCTACAACTGTTGTGAATTGTATTAGCAACAATTGATTAGTGTTGTTGCCAAACCAATGTATTGGCAATAGTTATTCTACAACTGTTGTGAATTGTATTAGCAACAATTGATTAGTGTTGTTGCCAAACCGATGTATTGGCAACAGTTATTCTACAAGTTTTGTTTTTATTCAAAATCGATTTAATTGACTATAAGAAGAAGTTGTATTAAATTTGACTTAAATAGTTTTTTATATACTAATGTTTGAGAAAGTAACTTCAAAATAGAACCATTCTCTTACACCTATATCAAAATTATGAAAATTAAAAAAGTTGTAGAAAACTATGTAAAAGTCATTAAATATTTAAAATGATGAAAAATGTTTGAAAATTATATACTAATAAATAGGAATGACAATTTTTCTTGTCCTTGTTGGGCATTTGATTTCCCCAAGCCTAGAGGGATGGGAATTGAGATTACCTTGCTGGAGATGGGGATTGATAGTCATACCTGATGTAGCACGGTTCGGTCACTCCTAGCTGGCGCTCACGTGGCTCCTGAGAGGTACCTGAGATGAGAGGAAAACGGAAGAACTCCCGATGGGTTTCTCGACGGGAACACTCCGATGCTTAAGTTAGTATCGTGTGCAAGAAGCGAAAGGAAAACGAAGGCTAAGAGTGAGGATAGTGCATTATCACTATGTTCAGGAGGTCGAAGATTCAAGAAGAAGTTTCCCTTCTACCCTGAGGGCTTTTATAGGGACACTCACATTAGGTCGGGCATAACCGCCACTGGGCTCCTGCCACAGCCGTTACCTGCCAGGGCTGCGCAGGTGGCCGTTGTGGTGTACGCTTCACCCGGGTGATGACACGTTTCCAAAGTGGTAGGCATGCCTTTGCCTGTTGAGAGACGTGGATGCAAACTATCGAAAGGACTGGGACTGTGCCATCAGTAGAGGATATGGCGTAGTCTGACCGGTACGGTCTGTCATTCGGAAGCTTCTTGGAGGGCGCTAGTGCGGCTCGTTCATGAGCTATCTCGTGGCGAGCTTGGAATACTCCAGGATTACCTTAGTGAAATTGGTCCTCGGAATGACTTGTTTGTTAGGGAGCTCGGGCGAGCTAATAACTTTAGCTCGCGAGCTACAGTTTCCTCGGGGTATCTCTTCGAAGATAGCACGGGGAACCTGGAGTTCGCCTTGCAGCGGACTCCTCCCCTCGTGAGCTATAACGTAGCGGACTGCTTCCTGGGCTCGTCACTTGGTCACTCTGGGCTTCAGTGCTAGGCTGTCACTCATGCTAAGTCGGCGTCTACGTGTCACCGTTTCATAGGTTGGGTCAAATCATCCTTCATCAATTGCCCCCCACTCCTCGAGCGAAGAGTATCGCCTTAGCGCAGGAAGTTTGTGAAGTGCGATGGACTGATTTGACCAAAATTCAAACTTGATTGATTGTCCTTATTAAATGCATTTGCGGGAATCAAGAGATTTTCTGACTTTCCTGACTTTTCGGATTCCAAAAACGTGTTGAGGTGGCCTTTAACTCCGAACGTCGTGCGGCTGCGACTACCTTAACTACGGAAGACGTGCCGCCAATCGCCTTCGGTTTTCAGAAGGGGCGCGGTCAGGGCGCCCGCGAACCGTTGGATCTGCTTTGATCTGGGCCGTTAATTTGAAAGGGTGGAGACTATAAATAGGGGGCCCCCTCGGGCTCTACTTTCTCCCACGCCATTTTGCTGTCTTTGGATTCTGAGGTTGTGCACTTCACCTAGTCTACCCGAGTTCCTCAGTTTGCTTCGTTTTGTCTACTCTGGTGAGTCCTAATTGCTGTTAGCCATGTTTGGGTATCCATATCACACTTATTAGAGGGGCGATAGCTAGGATGATGATGCTCCCTCGAGCTCGGGGGGTGCCTGGGAGCAGATCCTGGAGGCTCGGGAGGCCTCCGGTGACATGGCGTCTACTTCTAGGGGAAGGGAGCCTGATACCTTTGGCCCCTCCTTAATTATAGCGGAAAGACTCAGGTCTCTGATCCGCTACTTTCCCCTCGCTGGGGACCTGGTTTACAGCCTCCCTACTGGTAACTTCCCTTGGGAGCACGGTCCCGATGACATAGTAATCTTTCAGGAACAACTCGAGGCCGGCTTGCGTCTCCCCCTGCACCCCTTGATAGTGGAGGTGCTAAATCACTTCAACGTCACTATTGACCAGCTTCATCCCAATGCCATTTGAAACATGGTTGGGATTATATCCCTGTGTCATGAGTACTGCCATCCTTTCGACCTTGATATTTTTGTCTCTATCCTTTGTATAAAGAACGCTACTCCTGGGGTTCCTCCGGAGAGGCGCTTTTATTACCTCTCTCCCCATTGTGGCTATAAGCTCTTGTATGAGCTGCCGAATAAGATTCCCACCTAGAAGCGGGACTACTTTTTGGTCCGTAATCCCGAGGGGTGGCCCTTTCCCACTGCTTGGAGGGGCGCCATCCGGGACCCCGGGGCCGAACTAGACCCTGAGATTCGGAAAATGATGCTGTCCTGGGCATCGGTAGGCTTCCTTTGCTTGGACTACTTGACCAAGGAGAAGCTCGTGCAGGCAGGCTTGAGCCCGGGTAGGTCGGCCTTTTAGGTCGCGTAGTGCCTTGTGACTATTGTGCACACGTGTATTTTGTTTCTTGTCAGACTAATACCTTGTGGTCTTTTGGCAGCCATCATGTCCAGTGCCGATTCATGCCGAGGTCTTTGTTAGCTCAGTGTTTTGGCCCTTGGGCTGAAGGAGTAGCTTGTGGCCCATTCTCGGAGTCTGCCCACGCCATAGAGGCGACTGGGTCTTGTTGTGCCGAGGTCATATTAGCTCGGTATTCTGGCCCTTAGGCTTTGGGAGTGGCTCGTGGCCTACTCGATTCTTACAGATAATATTGCCTTAGGTTTACAATATTCCATGCTCGAGGGATCACCGATGCAGTGATCCCCCGAGCACTCATTTCACTCGATAAGGACCTTCCCAGTTGGACTCGAGCTTGCCAGCACTGGGCTCAGGTACCATAACTTTACGACGGGCTAGGTCGCCAATGCGGAGGTTCCGCTTCTTGATCCTGGCGTTATAGTACCGAGCTACTGTCTGCTGGTAGGCTGCGGTCCTAATGTACGCGAGGTCCCTTACTTCATCGAATAGATCGAGGTTGGTACATAGCTCATCTTCGTTTGTCTGATCACTATATGTTTCTAGCTGCAATGTAGGTACTTCGATCTCTACGGGGATCACTGCTCTGGTGCCGTAGGTGAGATTGAAGGGTGTTTCTCCCATGACGGTCTTCTCCGTGGTTCGGTAGGCCCATAGGACACTGGGTAGTTCATCTGCCCACAATCCTTTAGCTTGGTCCAGCCGTGCCTTTAGTCCGCGGAGGATGGCTCTGTTCGTGACTTCTGCCTGACCATTTGCTTGAGGGTGCGCGACTGAAGTAAAATTCTGTTGGATCCCCATGTCTCAGCACCAGTCTTGAAATTTGATGTCCTCGAACTGCTTGCCATTGTCGGAGATCAATACCCGAGGTAATCCGAAGGGGCACACGATGTTCTTCCAAAAGAAGTTTTGGACATTTCGGGTTGTGATCGTCACGAGGGGCTCGACTTCTACCCACATGGTAAAATAGTCCACTGCCACTACTAAGAACTTCCTTCCACCCGTTGTTGGCGGGAATGGCCCGAGTAGATCGATGCCCCACTACACAAAGGGCCACGGGTTGGTGAGATACTTGAGGTCAGCAGCGGGTTGGTGGTGAATATTGGCATGTCTCTGGCATTTGTCACATTTTCTGACGAGCTCAATAGCATATGCCATCATTGTTGGCCAATAATACCCTTGTCGAAGTGCCTTTTGGGCGAGGGCCCTGCCCCCCAAGTGCCCACTGCACAGACCCTCATGGGTGTCGCGGAGTATGAGCTTGGCTTTGGTAGGTCGCAAGCAATGTAAGTAGGGGAGCGTGTAAGATCTCCGGTATAGTTGTTCGTCTATCATGACATTTTTGGTTGCTTGGCGCTGCACCCTTCTAGCTGCGTTGCAGTCCACAGGGAGGGTCCCGTGTAGCAAGAAGCTCGCGAGCGGGTCAATCCTGCTTGATTCTGCTTGAACGACGGGAGCGACCTCCTCTGCCCCCCTGAGGATGCTGGGCCGAGGCAGGTCCTCTATGTACACGGTTCTCATGGTGATGTCGCTGGTGCTGGCTAACCTGGACAGGGCGTCGGCCTCAGCGTTCCCTGACCTAGGGATTTGTCTGATAAAGTGTGACTGGAAGTTGAACAGGGCTTCTCTGACTTTGGTTTAGGCTACCATGGTCGGCTCGCAAGCTTCATACTCACCAATGACCTGGTTGACCACGAGCTGGGAGTCGCTACAGATCACGATGTGCTTGGCTTTTACTTCTCTGGATACGGTTAGTCCAGCTAGCAATGCCTCATACTCCGCTTCATTGTTAGACGCCGCGAACTCGAAGCATAGTGCGTACTCCAGTTTCGTGTCACTTGGGCCATGCAGGACTATTCTGGCTCCACTGCCCTGTTGGTTCGAGGAGCCATCTACATGATGGATCCAGGGCTCCTCATCCCAGCTCGCACTTGGCCTAGCTAGGAGAGATGCCACACTGGTTGCTACCTCATGGGGCTTAGACTGAACCAGCCTGGGAGCTTCGAGCTCACCCGAACTGGGGACCTCGCGCTCGATCGGCCTAGGAGCTTTGAAGCTGAACGTGCACTCGGCAATGAAATCTGCTAAGGCTTGGGCCTTATTGGTAGTTCGTGGCTTGTACTGGTGGTCAAACTCGCTGAGCTCAACGGCCCACTTCGTCAACCGACTAGAGACCTCGAGCTTAAGCAATACTTGCCTCAGGGGTCTATCAGTGAGGACGATAACAGTATGAGCTTGGAAGTACAGGCGGAGTTTCCGAGCTGCGATTATCAGTGCGTATGCTAGTTTTTCCATCTCCGGGTATCTTGTTTCTGCTCCCTACAATACTTTACTAACATATAGATGGGTCGTTGGACCCGATCTACTTCCTTTATTAGTACCGAACTGACCACTTCATCGCTCGTCGAGAGGTACAGTTCTTAAACATTGCCCTCCTTGGGCCGGGTTAAGGTCGGCACACTAGCGAGGTATTTCTTGAGCTCGTCAAACGTGAGCTGGCAATCTTGGGTCCACTTGAACCCTTTGCTCTTAATTGCCTTAAAGAATAGCAGATAGTGGTCCGCCAATTTAGACATGATGCGGCTCAGGGTGGCTATGCGGCCATTCAACCTTTGAACCTCCTTCAGCTTCTGGGGTGGTCTCATATCTAAAATGGCCTTAACTTTATCCGGGTTGGCCTCGATGCCGCGCTGGGTAATGATGTGTCCTAAGAACTTGCCCGAGGTCACACTAAACACACACTTGTTTGGGTTCAGTCTCATATTAAACTTATGCAGAATTTCGAAAATAGAATGCAAATCTTATATTAATTCATGTGATAATTGAGTTTTGACGACCATGTCATCTACATAGCATTCTACTTTTCTGCTGATTAACGTCGCAAACAACTTATTTACAAGCCTTTGAAAGGTTGCCCCTGCGTTTTTCAACCCAAAGGGCATAACCTTGTAACAGTATAGGCCGAATTCCGTGATGAAGGCAGTTTTTTCTTCGTCTGCCGGGTCCATCTTGATTTGGTGATAGCCCGAATAGGCGTCTAGGAAACTTAACAACTTGTGCCCTGAGGTTGCGTCCACCAATCGGTCAATTTTGGGGAGCGGAAAGTAGTCTTTTGGGCAAGCATGGTTCAGGTCGGTGTAGTCGATGCACATGCGCCACTTGCCGCTGGCCTTCTTTACCAGGACGGGGTTGGCTACCCAACTCGGGTAGTGGACTTCTCTTATGAAGTCAGGTGCGAGGAGCTTCTCGACCTCCTCGTCGATCGCTTTCCACCAATCCAGGGCTAGGTTGCGTTTCTTATGTCTAACGGGCCTAACTAAAGGATCAGTGTTCAGCTTGTGAGTCATGAGTTCGGGGTCTATACCGGGCATCTCTGCCACAGACCACACAAAAATATCTAAATTTTGAAGTAAGATGCTTACTAGTTCGGATCGTAGGGGCTCTTGGACGGAGGTGCCGATCTGAAGCGTCTGAGCTGGGTCTGCTGCTGAGGTCGGGACCACGGCTGTTTCTTCCGTGGGCATGGCTCGCTCTTCACCTTGCTTCGTGGGTCGCTCCAGTTCGAGGTCGTCGGCCACCTTGGTTTTCCCCTTCAGGGTGGCAACATAGCACTTGCGGGAATCAAATTGGTCACCCCGTGCTACTCCCACACCAAAGTTTATTGGGAACTTCATAGCCAAATGGTAAGTGGAGACCCAGCACCCATAGGACATGGGTGATCGGTCGACCTATTATGGCATTGTAGGGGGAGGGGGTCGCTACCACCAGGAAGTTGTGTTCGAATCTGACCACACAAGGCCATGTGCCGATCTTTACAGGTACTGTTACTTTCCCAAGGGGGTGGACTTCTTCAACGCTGAAGCCCACTAAAGGGGTGTCTGTAGGCTTCAGGTCACTTCTCTGCAACTGAAGTTGGTCAAACGCAGCTTTGAAAAGGATGTCGGCTGAGCTGCCTGAGTCCATGAGTACGCGCCTGACCTCGAAGTCGTTGATTCTTAGCTTTATTACGAGTGCATCATCATGGGGGTAGTGGACCCCTCGCACATCGTCTTCTGTGAAGAAAATTGGGTCTCCCATCTTCGGCCGCTTTGGGGGGTTCTGCTCTTCCTAGGTGGCCTCACGAACTGACGTTCGAGCTGCTGCTGAAGTGCAACCCGCAACGATCGAACCTCCCACTATCATGTGGATGGTCCCCCGAACTGGCCTCTCCTCTGGAGGCTGCTTCTGCGTTGTTCGACCGGCCTGCTGCTGGACTCGGGAGCATCTTTACCATGCTCCCCTTGCCGACCTACTCTATTACTATTGTTATTATTATTTTGTACAAAGTTTCTCAAATATCCACGACGGATGAGCTCCTCTATCTCGTCACAAAGGTTTTACAACTCTCGGTACTGTGACCATGATCTTTGTGAAAATTGCAATACAGACTCTTATTTCTTTCATTGGGATCAGACGGGGTGGCCACTTCACGTACAAGGCGTCCTTGATCACCATCAAGATTTTGGTACGCTTCGCATTCAGTGGGGTGTAATCAGCTCGGTCCGCTACAGGAGCCTAGAACAATTGACCCGACTTTGCCCCCCGAATTGTTTCCTTTTTTCTTCAACTGTCCCCTTGACTGGAAGGCTCTCCTTCTCTCTTTCTTTTTTTGGGTGCACCCTCACCCTTCTGGTTGATCTCCTCTTCGGTGGCTATGAACTTGTCCACAAGCTTTAGAAACTCGGTTATGGTCGCGGGTTGGTTGAAGACCAAGTGCCACTTGAACTCTTTGTGCATCACACCCTTCTTGGCTGCTGCAAGGCATACGGCGGGGTCCAAGCGCGGTATTTGTATACAAGCATCATTGAACCGCTTGATATAGCACCGGATGGACTCTCCCTCTCTTTGTGCTATGTTGAGGAGACTTTCTTCAGTTCGCGGGCACCATTTTCTGGTGACGAAGTGGGACGTGAAGGCTTGTGCGAACTGCCCCCAACTTCTTATCGATCCGGGTGCCAAGTTCCGGTACCACGTATGGGCTGCTCCCCTAAAAGTGGTGGAGAAGGCCACGCACATGCACGACTCACTGGCTCGCGCCAGGTGCATCTGTGACTAAAAAGCATCTATGTGGTCATTCAGGTCGAACGACCCGTCATACTTGTCAAGAGGGGGGAGCTTGAAGTCCTTGGGCATTGGGACTACTAGGAGTTCGGAAGACAGGGGGGACGAAACCGAGAGGAGGGGAGCTTTGACTTTGGTCGACCTTACCTCTTCTTTGCCCATGAGCTCAGGCAAATCGCAGGTGACAGATCGGTGAGCTCGGCGGTGGCGTCTCTGGTTCTTGGTGGACTCGGCGTTCGTGCTGCTCACCTCTGCGCTCTCCGGAATGGTTTGTGTAGAGAGTAGCCCAGTCTGCTGGTGATGGCTATGGACAGAGGGGTCCTGCTTGGAGTCCGTTGCCAGGATCTCGAATCGGTTTTCAAGGATCGGGGTTCCAAACTTCGACTGTCGAGGTGATGTAGACCTGCCGAGCCGGGGTCCTCCTGACCTGTCCGCCCGCGGCGAGATCGGGGTAGCCGGTCTCTCTCAACTGCCGCGGGAGGAGGCCTGATTTTTTGGGAGATTTTGGGGGGCCTCCCCTCGGCCGGAGGGGTGCTCATTCTGGCGGCAAGACTTGGCTTGCTGCGAGGCTGGGCGCTGAGGCGGGAGCTGAGGCTGGAGTAGCTGGGGGAACTGCTGCTGATACTGATACTGGGAGACTTGGTGCAGTGCGTGTTGTTGATAGAGATGAAGTTGTTGGAACTGTTGCATTTGAGCCTGCATGGCCCTCATGCACTGCATCAAGTCCTCCAGCTAGTTTGGGCTGGCCGCTGGGGGCACGACCGAAGGTCCGATGAACGTCATTCCGAGTGTAGCAGGGAGTGGGGCGACGACAGGTGCCATTGTGAGGGACACATTCAAGCTGGGGATTCCGTCCACTGAGAGGGGGACGGTGAACTGTCTGATACAGACAGTAGGAAGCTGCGGTCATTCCCTGGAGTTATCCATTTTCGTGCTTCGTCCGACGTTTCTAGATGAAGCCATGAGCGTTGGATTGTTTCAAGGAGGGAAAGAACTGAAAGAGTTTAGAGAGAAAGGCCTTTTGAAGCGTTTTCCATAGACGGCGCCAAATGATGTAGCACAGTCCGGTCACTCCTAGCTGGCGCTCACGTGGCTCCTGAGAAGTACCTGAGATGAGAGGAAAAAGGAAAAACTCCTGAGGGGTTTCCCACGGGAATGCTTCGATGCTTAAGTTAGTATTGTGTGCAAGAAGCGAAATGAAAACGAAGGCTAAGAGTGAGGATTGTGCGTTATCACTATGTTCAGGAGGTTGAAGATTCAAGAAGAAGTTTCCCTTCTGCCCTGAGGGCTTTTATAGGGACACTCACATAAGGTCGGGCATAACTGCCACTGGGCTCCTTCCACAGCCGTTACCTGCCAGGGCTGCGCAGGTGGCCGTTGTGGTGTACGCTTCGCCCGGGTGAGTGACACGTTTCCAAAGTGGCAGGCACGCCTTTGCCTGTTGAGAGATGTGGACGTAGACTGTCGAAAGGACTGGGACTATGCTGTCAGTAGAGGATATGGCGCAGTCTGACTGGTATGGTCTGTCAGTCGGAAGCTTCCTGGAGGGCGCTAGTGCGGCTCATTCGCGAGCTATCTCGTGGCGAGCTTGGAATACTCCAGGATTACCTTAGTGAAATTGGTCCTCGGAATGACTTGTCTGTTAGGGAGCTCGAGCGAGCTAATAACTTTAGCTCACGAGCTGCAGTTGCCTCGGGGTATCTCTTCGAAGATAGCATGGGGAACCCGGAGTTCGCCTTGCGGCGGACTCCTCCCCTCGTGAGCTGTAACGTAGCGGACTGCTTCGTGGGCTCATCACTTGGTCGCTCCGGGCTTCAGTGCTAGGTTGTCGCTCATGCTAAATCGGCGTCTACGTGTCACCGTTTCATAGGTTGGGTCAAATCATCCTTCATCAATACCTAACCAAGGACGAGGATGGGGAGTGAATTCCCTACCCCACCTCAACCCCAATTATATATTAACATTACAATAAATTAGAATTTTAATACCAAAATCTGCCTAAGAAACTCGTCATTGTAAGGTACTAATTAGGGGTGCAAGTTGGGTGGGTTAGGCTGGGTTTGTGGTCAACCCAAGCCCAATCCTAAGATTTGGGCTCGAACCCAAGCTTGAGGTCAAGTCCAATCTTCCCAACCCGAGCCTAACCCGCATTGCAATTTGATGCATTCGGTTTGGGCTCAAACCCAAGCTGGGCTCAGGTTAGAAAATGGACCCATTCTAAAATTATATATGTATGTATGCAAATATGTATACATATATGTATGTATATAAGTAAATATATACGCAAGTATATATGTATATATATAAATATGTATACACGTAAGTACATATCTATATATGTATGTATTTATAAATATGTATAATTGAACCACATTCAAGCTACCTAAAGGCTAGGCCTGTACCCCAACCCAAAAAATAAAAAGCCTAAGTACCAAAAATCCAAATACAGTTGATGTAAAATTTTGGGCTGGATTAGTTTGGACCAAGGTTCAAAATATCAATATGCCCGATATGCCAATAGGGGCATATCAGGTGAATTGATACATTTTTTTACTTTTTTTTTATTTTTTTTCAAAACCAATTCAGCGGAGCCAATTTAAGCCTCTTCCACCCCTGAACCGGTCAGACCCCCGATACACCCACTGTAAGGGCATATCGGAGAGGTCCCAAATTAATACGTATGCGTATTCATACTTTGAACCTTGGTTTGGACCCACCCAATGTGCACCAAATCGAATTTTATGTATGGTTGTTATTATTTTACAATAATAGATGACCATTTAATGATGAGTTTCAAAAACTCACCATTATTATTTAAATAATTCCGTCATTAATTTAAGAAATAAAATACTTAAAAAAAATAACAAAACAATTGTGCGCATTGAATTTTGTGCGGGCTCCATCTCCCCTCTCAAAATTCCTTCTTATTTAAACGCGAAATCGGTTTTGATGCGACCATGCTCACACCGTTCGCATGCGTCCCTTGCAGCCTTTCCTTGAAAATATCTCCCCATAAAAAAAACAATATAAGTATAGAGATATTCCCAAACGGTCTTTATGAGCACTGAATCTGTTCTCTTCAAACACAGGCCGCTCTCTCCCTCAAAAAAGCAAGAATACTCGTTCTGCTCTTTCAAACGGGTCCGGATGTAGTAGGCACGTTAGGTAAGCACAATGAGTTAGCACGTAATAGCTATGCGACACATCTCAGTTAATGTGCCTTTCATTCAAACGTTTTGCTCCATTACACAGAAATTATTCATTATTTTATTATCTTTGTCAAAATAATTAAAAATAAAAAAAATGAAAAAAGAAAACGTAAATGAGTCTCAACTCCCAACATGTTTAGGTTTTTCTTTTTCATTATTTTTATTTTTAATTATTTTGACAAAGATAATAAAATAATGAATAATTTGTATCTAACGGAGCAAAAACATTTGAATGAAAGACACATTAACTGGGAGATGTGTTACACAGCTATTATGTGTTCACTCATTATGCTTACCTAACATGCCTATTACATCCGTAGTCAGGACCCCTTTTAAACATGTTGCTCCCCGCCTCTTTCTTCTCTTTCACTCTTCCTGCACTAAACCTGAAACCAGAAGTTTGTTCTCTCTCATCTCTCTTCCTGCACTAAACCTAGCATCCCTCTACCTTCTCTACTTCATTGAGTTCACTCCGAATCTAGGAGAAGATTTTGAGAAGAGCAAGAGACTCCGAATCTAGGGTTTTTTTTTTTTTTTCTTAATCCAATATCAATAATAGGTGGGCCGGTTTTAAATCTCTTACTGATTGCAGATCAAATGGGTGGTTGTCTCTCCAATGCTAAGTTTTTCTTTGCTCTCATAGATGGTGTCTCAGTTTCTATTAACAGGCAAGATTATTCGGCGGCAGCCATTTCATTGCCTATCATGGTCAGGGGTGGGGCAAGGAGTGGAATTGGGAATCAAGGGATGGATAGAGTAATGATGAAAGAAGGGTTGACAGCTTCATCGTGGATACCAGATCCCGTTACCAGATACTACAAACTAGAAAAAGAGAAGTTCATTGTTTACCTGTTAGAATCATTTTTCTCATCTTTTCTTTTTACTAGTCTTAGAATGTAATCAAGGGCTTCCCTTATTGTTTTTTTCATTGATTTTGACCATAACCCCTTTTCTCTATTTGCAGTATTGCTTTCCATCCTGACTGTCATAACTCATAAAAAAGGCTCACTCCTGTCTTCCACTGCTTTTTAGTTACTAACTCTTGGAAATGGAGAAACGATCAGCAAAGTATTTTATTTTTTCTTGAAACTCCATCTATTTTGCAAGCATTCCATTTCTAATTGGAGGGGGTTTTGTAGGCATTCCACATTATGCATTGGATTTGAGGTCATGCCTAAGAGGTTTTGTGCATTTCTGACTTTTTTTTTTCTGTTATCAATTTTGCATTTGTTTTGGCATTTTTGTCTTATGAGAATAGTCTGTCTATAGATGTTATACCTTTTGTTACTATTAGGAGAAACTCACATTATTGAGTTTCAGATGATTTGAGAACCGAAAATGAGTAAAAGCTCATTAGGCTCATTAAATTTTAATGTGGGGCTTTGGGCTTTGGGCTGATTAACCAATTCAAGTTTGGCCCGGGTCCGGGCCCAACCGGAGTGCCTAAAATTTTAGTCCGGGCTGGGCTTGGGTTGAATAATTCGGGCTTGACCTTGGGCTCGGGCTTTAGGTCCAATTCTTAGGGTTGGGCCTGGGTTGAGCTAAAACCCAGCCCAGCCCGCCCGAATTGTACCCCTAAACCATATCATCCAAATAGGTTTTGACGTTTCTTCCCATATGGTGCTTGAAAACTTTGTCCACAAGCCATTGATAGGTGACTTCGACATTCTTCAGGCCGAAGGGCATGCTAAAGTGACCACTACTATTGTATGATTCCAATTCTCTCTTCGTACTCACAGTGCAAGGGAAAACTGCTATTGGAAATCTACCCTTTATATCCATGAATGTCCGAATTTGTGCTTTCCCCTAAGCCTTAGCACAGGGTGACAAAATTTCCTTGATGTAATTAATTGGAGAGTCCAACTTGAACCATAACATTCATTAAGAAATTTCCTCATGTCATTTGAGAAAGTGGCATTTATTACATGCGCAAATTGGGGAACATATTTTGTAGCACTTAGGGGACGCAATCATGACCAATGCTACTCTTTCCTAGACCACAAAATGTTCAATGTTTAATGAGTTCGAACCTATTTTCTTCTAATCATGTACTTTCATTTACTCTCTGACAAGTGTCCATTTACACGTATATAAACACTCGTATACAGGAAAATACACATGTAATTAATAAGTGATAGATGAGGGGTGATCTAACCGTTCAGTCACAAAGAGCCACATGGCTAGTCTGAACCGTTTAACGATACTTTTGCTCTTAGACAGTGTATGCCCTTAAATCCAATCAAATTGATGTGCTAATACATTTATTATGAATAAGTACATAATTATTTCACGTTATGATTGACATGTCTTTCTATAATTACTTCTAAAACTGGACATAATGTTGAAGCCATGGCACAGATGATGAATTGATAGCCCGTCATTGTCATCTGAACTCTGAAATAAGAGGAGAACAAAAGCTAAGCTAAGTAATTGAGGATCGATGTCCAATTCTTTGGTGGTTTTCATTTATATAGAGTTTGCATGCATGTGCACTTCCCCATGTAGAGCAATACGTACAAACTAATTTCCTTGTCGTGCAGGGGGTGTTTGACTTATAACATTTATCATTTATATAGACAGCATTCCTTATCATTCCAATCAATCCAGTAGTGCAGGGTGACTAAAAATTTCCTTGAAGTTATTGGAGAGTCTAACTTAAATTATATTGTATCAAAGAACTTTCTTCATACGAGAGTGTGGCAAGAATTACCTGTGCAAATTGGGGGATAACATTGTATCAAAGAAGAAAAAAAAAATGGCCGGGGTCATATTTTCTTGCACTTTGGAAACGGAACCGTGACAAAAACTACTTAATTTGCTTACTCGGTCAGTCTCAAGTGTCCATTTATGTGTAAGACATACATCATATAAAACAGATGTGACTTACAAAAGCGCTATTAGAATAAAAGTAAGTATTTAGAGTGTTGAAGATAATGTGCTCACGTCCAATTAAGATCAGATTAGAATAAAAGTAACATTTATATAAATATATTTTCCAAAAATAAATTTCAACAGTTGAAATCAACTGCTGGTAGTTTAGGTTTCCATCAGAGAGAGTGCATCCCCGATCATTCAATTTCTCCGACAAAGGGGCTGATCATATCAATATGATCACCCACTTAGATGAATTTTCAAACTGTCCTAACATACCCAGGTTTTGACCCCCTCTAAGAATCTCACTAATTGGCATATCAAAGATAGTCTAATCTGACACCTAATGCAGTATCATAATCGAGTCTAGGGGTCAGGTGTAACATTCTAGTTTTGCCCACCTATTTCCAAGGTCTAGGGCAATATTGGAATTTTGGTCTGGTTCAGGTTTTCAATAAAACCCACACTGCATGTACCTCAGCTCTCACCCTAGTAGCTGAGACAAGTCACCCCAACCAACTTGGTGGTACATCAGTGTCAGCCTTGGCAGGATAAATTTCCCCAGATCTATTCAATGGCTATGAAGATTCTAAACTAATTCAAGTCTCATATGTGTCTAGTTTACGGGTATTACACAGAAACACACCATAATAACATGAAACAATTATGTACTTTATTCATTTACAATAAATGTCAAAAGATACATCTGTTTGATTGGAGCTAAGCACATAATTGTCTAACACTAAGAAGATCGCTTGTGAAGAACCTCCTAGAGGATAAGGGGAAGTTCCTTAAGCACACCCAAAAATATATGAACATCGAGGAAACACTTCACGCACACGAAAAGCTTGTCAAAGTCAAAAAGAAGAAGGAACGTGATAATGGCCAAGGCAAAAGA